>NC_080167.1:25139043-25439043 GCF_950295315.1 Erinaceus europaeus
TGATCAGAAGTAGGTGTTGTCATCATGCCATACTGGAGAAAGGGTTCTGAGATCTGGGGTGGTAGACATTCCTTTTGATTAAAACTTAATCCTTTTTTGCTTCACCATCACATAAACTAGATAAAGAATCAGATAAACCTCAAACTGTCAACCTATTTCTGAAGTTTAAGACCACTACAAAATGATTAAAAAAAAAAAAAAAAGACAACACTATCTTTCACATTCCAAGAAAGCTGAAAAAAGGAAAATTGCACTTTCAAGTTCATAATGATTTAGTAATGAGGTTAAATGGCTCTGAGAAAAAGAACAAATTAAAAATTCAAGGATGGAATGAAATTTTAAATATTCATATATGTCCTTGGTTTTGAACTTCATTACATGTTCAAATACATATGATTAGAGATATACAAAGAGGACGACATTGAGAACATCACAAACTTAACAAACATACTTGCTGAAGAGACTTCCTCTTAAAAACAAGGGGGAAGTCCAGACTGTGTACAAATGAGGGAAATTTAATGGGGGGTGGGAATCAAGATTACAGGGCAAACTTACATGGTAACAGCAGTAGAGAACAGAATCTAAATCATTAGTCTGAAATGTTTGTATACAAAACTTAAGGGGATATATATTTCCTAAAGAAACCTCAATATCAGTTAGAAAAAGGAATTTAAAAGTGACTTTTAAACTTCAAATGTAAGTGTACAATAATTAAGAGGGGAAAAGGTTATCTAATCCCATGCTGGACACAGAATAAGCCCCCTGAAAAAATATTATAAGATGAGGGAAAAAAACTTGACACATGGAATTAGTAAACTAAACTGGATAGACAAGAATAAACTGTGTTGTTTGTCATAATCCTCATTTCCTCATCTACAATATGGAGATAATACCTCATTGAAGGATGTGGTCACCAAAAAAAATTATACATTCAAGTTCTACACTTTCTGTAACTGTGTATTTTTACTTGTTTCATTGTTATCAAGAAGAGATTTAGCCTAACATAGTTGGTAACAATGGAGATTTGAATGAGATTATTTTCTCTGTGCTGAGTCTATACAGTCTGAGACTTTGAAACAACAATATCACTAATAATTTACATCATTTACTGCTTTCTATATATTTTAAGAGGGATATGATCTATTTTCCTTCTCCTATTTAGTACAAATTTCCCTTAACTTTTATACACACCTACCAAAACTAGGAGAAAAGAAATTTAATAAATAAAACTTTTATACACACCTACCCTCAAAATAGTCAGTATTGGGATTCTTAGCTTGAACAATAATACACTATTAGTAGAGGCAATTGATTGTCCTTGTTTGTTCTCCTAAGGGTTCTTGAGTATTTCAGAAAATATAGTTTAAAACCTCAAACCATACTGGATGTTTAGTACTGAATGCTAAGCAAAAGTCTCATTCCCTCTCTATTACCACTGTATGTAACACCATGTATTTGGAAACTAAAATACCAATGTCATCTTTGATATTATATTAGCCTGAAGAATAAATATATAGTACTTGTTCCTTTGTTCTTTGAGTTGGGTCTCGAGTATGAAAATTAGTTGTTTCTTAAGAAAGCTTTTAATGTGTGATGTTTTCAAAAGAATAGAGGGGGGAAAAACTTGGTAGTAATTTCTCAATATTTGAATGGGAAATGGCAGAGTCTACTGGCCGAGACTCATTTGATCAAGGTCTCACATAGACCATCACTGATTTCCTATGCACCAGTCAGTACAGCCATAAAGCCACAGTATGTCCAAGACAGAAACACCACAGGGAAACTACTGCATCCATTCTATAATTCATTCCTTTATACAACAAACACTGGGTCCACCAGATTTTTCTTTTGTACATGAAAGAAACAGAAGAAGACAAATTCAAAAACAATCTTAATGCTCATTGTCTCTTCATGTCTACGATTCTAATAGTATCCTCATATAGAAAGAAGAAAAAAGGAAAGCTTAATATATGTTCTTAAATAACAAGATGCATACTGATGGAAAGTAAATAATCTACTTGTCGCAACATTCTAGACAAGGAAAATGTGCAAAGACTGTCACTATCAAGACTACGCAAAGCTAACAACAAAGAAAGGAGCAAATACTTAAAAGGCAGTTCATTTTTAATAATTACCACGCTCATGAGTGATGACTGAGAAAGGAAGGATAGTACATTTATAGTAGTCGAAAGAAAAGGAAATGGGAAAAAAGAAAGACATTGAGATTTTGTTTTTGCTTTGCTGTTTGTAAAGAAATAAAATAGAAAAATATGTTAATCAGTTCAGGTATTTTTTTTTTGTATGTGCATGTTGGAAAAGAATAAACAATTCTAACCAAGCCCATGTTGAAAGATATAATGAACTCTCAAATCAGAACAGGCACCCTTACCAAGTTGTTTCTGATTGAATGTTAACTCTAATCGGTATCTGGATGACAAAAGATGGAACTGATTTAAAAAAAAATTAAAAATATAAATCCTGCATAGATAATATTCCTTTGTAGGAAGTGATATGAATCAGGGCTAAGAGTGACTAATGAATTATATTCAGAACCTACAGAACAGCTGGGTGGTGGCACTTGAGGTTAAGTGTATGCCTACCCAATCACAAGGAAGAGGGTTTAAGTCCTTGGTCCCCACCTGCCAGGATAAAGCTTCATCAGTAGTGAAGCAGTATTGCAGGTACCTTTATACCTCTCTCCCTCTCCCTCTCACCCCTCCAATGAATTTCTCTATGACCTACTGAAAGAGAGAGAGAGAGAGATATTAAGGACCTACAGAGCTTTGAGTAGTGAGTGAAAGGAAAAATGAAGTTGATTTCTAATTCCAAGTCAGGGGACCAGACTTTGGACAAATATTTCACTCTTTTTAGGCACTTTTATCTGGAAAAAAGCCCAGAACTTCAATAAGATGCTAGAATAAAGTAGCTAGGCAAAGGGCCCTGAGGTTTTTAATGGTTCTGAGTTCTTTAGCTGGGAACTCTCAGACCAGGTGTTGTAAGAGTTGACATAAATCTTAATCATAAAGAGGTTTGGTACAAAATTCATTTTCAGAAAAAACCTGAGTAAGTTTCAGGAGTTGTTAGTGATTATACTGAAAGCACCTAGTGTAATTAAGTAACGAAATGACTAATCTTAGATGATTACATTTATACATTCAATGCCAAGCAGAAAATAAAAGTACGTAGGGATGATGACATAGGGGTAGAGCTAGAATGTTGATAGATGATAAACTTTGAAATATAGTAAGAAATACGCAGGGAGTCGGGCGGTAGTGCAGCGGTTTAAGCGCAGGTGGCGCCAAACGCAAGGACCAGTGAAAGGATCCCGGTTTGAGCCCCCGGCTCCCCACCTGCAGGGGAGTCGCTTCACTGGCGGTGAAGCAGGTCTGCAGGTGTCTATCTATCTCTCCTCTTCTCTGTCTTCCCCTCCTCTCTCCATTTCTCTCTGTCCTATCCAACAACAATGACATCGACAATAACTACAACAATAAAACAACAAGGGCAACAAAAGGGAATAAATAAATAAAGAAACAAAGAACGCAGCTAATATATTTTGCCCATGTGAGAACAAAAGCAAAGGAAGACAATTCAAATTGTTAATTAATTCTTAAATATTTTAGAAATGCAAGCAGACTACCAACGGCAGAAGAGGGGAAAAGTAATCTTTTTAATAAGATTAATTTTATAGGTAACCCCTGTCCCAAAACTATTCCAAACCAGTTCAGACAATAACAACAAAAGTAACCACAGAAAGTCTTATTAAAACTAAATTAATTTAAAAATCAAACACAAAAGAAAAATGAAAACAAAACTACAGAAAACAACTTTAAAATAATTACCAAAGTGAATCTGTAGCGAATTATTTCTGCTTTAAAAGTGTTATGCGCTAAGTATTCTAGTCTATAAACATTTACTGACAAATAAAAAAAAAACCTACTATTAAGTTATTTTTGTGTACATATGTTAAGTAATCAAAAGTCAATGCAAAAATTACTCTCAGTTTCCTCCATCAAGCAAAATGGATTTGCAAGCACATTTAGCTACGTGAGAAAGATGGAAAACAGTGCTATTAAAAGGATACGAAAGGAATGATTAGCCTAAAAAGATAGAAGAAAGCCTTTGAAAAGGCTTCTTTTTGAAAGAAAAGGCCTTCCTTTGAAAGCCTATCAGTTTGTTAAAGTGGCCAAAGAAAGTCGACATTCTCTTATTTGGCTCCTTCCTGTGTCTTATAATGATAATGACAATAAGGCATCTAATAGAGGACCTATACTTATTGCCCAACTAGGGTAAAGATTGATACAGTGGGGCTGGGACAAAAAGAAATGAATTCCCTACAAGAAAGGTAGACCTTAGGTGTGACCTGTGTGAGTGGCCACTTATGAACTCACAAATGACTTACATAAATATTTGCCCACCTAAAAATAACTTTGCCTGGGTCCATGCTCCCAGAGGGTTAAAGAATAGGAAAGCTATCAGGGGAGGGGACAGGATATGGAGTTCCGGTGGCAGATAATTGTGTAGAATTGTACCCCTCTTATCCTACAGTCTTGTCAGTGTTTCCATTTTATAAATAAAAACTTTAAAGAAATAATAACTTTGTGTCTCTCTGTATTGTAGAGGCAACTGATAACTGATTCACTTCAAGGAAGAAGAAAGACAGTTAATTCTTTTAAGTGATCAATACCTGATCCTTCTTCTGTCACCATTCCAAGTCCTTCAGCTTTGTTTTGTCTCTCAAATGCATTTAGGTCAAGGACACTGTAACAACATGGAGAAAAATAAAGAACAAATAGAAGATATTATGTCTTTAGAAAACAAATGCCTAAAGATCACATATGCTGAAATGTAAATCAAATGTTGATGTACATTGATATGTCTCAATTCAATGTGTCCCAACCGTATTTTCCTAGTACATTAGTCTTTCCCTGGTGTCACTAAAATGATCTTGTGAAAGTTAAATGTAACGTGTTAATGGTAGTATATTACAAATATAGACATTCTAAAATACTATTATGATAGCCATCTTTCCAGTTAGAATCATGTATTACACTGAATGTGTGCCAGGTTCCTTACTAAAATACCACCTGGATAATTTTTAATACTATTAGAAATTTAAAAAAAATTAATGCAATCTGTTAAAGAGCATTTATTTTCAGGAAAAAAATCATGTACCATTCATTTTCAAGTATGCAGAATACACATTCATTCTCCAATGTTGTTTAAGCATAGGGACAAATTATTATTATTATTATTATTATCATTATCATTATCATTGATAGGGGACACCACCAACCTTATCAACACTGAGCGAGTTAGAAACAGCTTATGAGACAGAAAACAAAACTCTACCTATGTTCTGACAGAGCAGATTAAACTTTATAGGCAGGGGTAGATAGCATAATGATTATGCAAACAGACTCTCGTGCCTGAGGCTCCAAAGTCCCAAGTTCAATTCCCAGCACCACCATAAGCCAGAGCGAGCAGTGCTCTGGTTAAAAAAAATTAAATTAAATAATTAAAATATATATATATATATATATATATATGACTTTATATGTTAACTTTCTTCTCATTCACCAGGTTCCAGATGCTAGCATGATGCCAAACAGACTTCCCTGGGCAGATGATCCCACCAATGTGTCCTGGAGATCTGATTCCCTAGAATCCTGCCCCACTAGGGAAAGAGAGAGGCAGACTGCGATTATGGATCAACTTGTCAATGCCCATGTTCAGCAGGGAAGCAATTACAGAAGCCAGATCTTCCACCTTCTGCATCCCACAATGACCCTGGGTCCATAGTCCCAGAGGGACAAAAAATAGGAAAGTTATCAAGGGAGGCTTTGGGATATGGAGTTCTGGTGGTGGGAATAGTGTGGAGCTGTACCCCTCTTATGCTATGGTTTTGTCAGTATTTCCTTTCTATAAATATATACATATATATATATACATATATATATATATATATTACTCTGTGTAATTGTCAACAATATAAAACAAGTACACTGATGTATGCAGTATATATGCTTACCTACATGACTGCATCAGGCCAGCAAGACTCTGAAAGAAGCCCACATCCTTTTTCTCCTTGAGGTAGTCAAGCATTTTCTATAGTAAATATATAAAGCATAACCACTGAATATCAGGTAGTTTTTTACTAAACAGAGATAAAACAAAGACACTATAAGATTTAAAAAAACTAGTTTATGAATACAAGTATTGCACGTTTTTACATATTAGTATAGCACTGATACAAATTTATCAGTATATGTTATTAACATTTTTACCACTAAATAGTAATAAATATGTCAATACAAGATAGTTGTATATTTCTACAGGCAAAGGTACAGAAATGTGGCTCCTAACAGGCAACTGCATTACATAAATACCAAAAATATCATAAACATAAGGGGGAAATAATGCCCTTTGTTATCATCTAGTCTCTCTTTAAATATTTGGAGACTCAGATGCTTAGTTCAAGTTTACTGGGAAGAATGTCCACTTGGGTGTTAGCCAGAGATTTCCTTACAGAAGTGACTTCCATCCATATATTACAGCTAGAGATGTGGTTACCATATTCTAATGCTATAGATGGAAATTTGATTTTCATTATCACAGTCTCTGAGTCTAAGGAAGGTAAGAATTTGACTAATAGGTATTTTCTTTTCTGTTCCCAGAATGATGGACAAGGCTGTAGTTAATTTTCTTGGTTAAATGTAAGTATAAACAAAGAGCACTGACTTGCTATTTTGAATGTATACAGAATATTTTTGAGCTTTCAGAAGTGCATACAAACTGATAAAATGGCAGAAAGTGAATCAAAGGCACTAGGAAAATAAGAAACAGCTCTACTCCAAATTCTGAACAGAGTAGAACATTCTCCATTACCAGTACTGTGCTAAAGAGGCATCAGTCAGGCAGTCAAAACTTGGGTCGCAACACTGTTTTTGTTTTTGTTTTTTTTATCTTTATTTATTTATTGGATAAAAACAGCCAGAAACAGAGAGGAGAAGGATGACAGAGAGGGAGAGAGACAGAGATACACCTGCAACACTGCTTCACCACTGGCAAAGCTTTCCCACTACAGGTTGGGACTGGAGGCTTGAACCTGGGTCCTTGCTCATTGTACCATGTGCATTCAACCAGGTGTGCCACCGCCTGGCTCTGCAACACTGTTCAAAAGTCAATGTCTGAAGTAAAATTTTAAAAGCTTATTCACAGATGAAGTACCTGTGTTATTACAAAGATATATGTATAAACACACATATGTGCATATCCATATATATATATATATATATATGTACAAATATGTATGCATTAACACACAAAACATAAACTTTGGAGGTTTTAATAACTTTTTGCATAATATAATACTCTAATTACTAACCTTTTAAGCTAAAAGGAATATAGCATAAAGGGTTAAAGGAAACTGCTAGAGAAAATATTTCTATAGTTTAGGAGGCAGGTAGCGGCACACCTAATGTATTTTTAACAATTATGGAACAAAATACTAACTCTTTCACTTAATGGGTTTATAAACACTTAACTCTATCAATGGTCTATTTTATAGTTGTTTAATATTCACATGTCAATGTATCTGTTTCCCTTTGTAAACCTGTGCAAGTTTATATTATGCACTTGTAAACATTGTACCCTGGAGTAATCAAAGGACTCACTTAACTGTCAGAAATATTAAAAAGAGAAAGTTAAGAGCCCTGGCTTAAACAAATATGCCTAAGTTTTCTTCCTGACCCCAAAATGTAATGACTATAGATACAGAAAAATGTACACACTGAAAAAATTAGAAAGTGGAATTTCCCCACTATTTGTAGATTGTTGCCTAGCCTAGTTCAAAATTTCACCAGCCTAAAAGCAACCATCAGATTCTCTCTGCTTTTCTTTTTTCACTATTCAGAAGTCTTCTAAAAAGAAACATGGTGCCACTGTGGCACGTCTGATTATTACAGATGCTTGATGTCAAAAAAAGAAAAAAAAAACATCAAGGTTTTCATTATCTTTGCTGATCTTATATCACTGTCTCCCTTTATCTGCTTCAGAAAAAGTTACCCAAGAAAGAATGGCTACTAGCTCGAGTCACAGAACATTATTGCTCATACAAAAACCAAGATATAAAATTAGGAGATAGATTTTAGCTTTTATTTTGGTATTTATCTTAGTCTAAGACTACTGAATGAGATAGATTTTAGCTTTTGTTTAGGTATTTATCTTAGTCTAAGACTACTGAGTGAGATAGATTTTAGCTTTTGTTTTGGTATTTATCTTAGTCTAAGACTACTGAGTGAGATAGATTTTAGCTTTTGTTTTGGTATTTATCTTATGGAGAGACCCCCAAGGCATCAAGGTAAGAGAGAGATCACTGTCCTGGAGCTTTCCCTAATGCCATGGTATTCCCAAGTAGTTGTGGAGTTTCAGATCAAGCCACACGTAAGGCAAAGTACTCAGCTTACAAGGTGAGCTATCTTTGAGCCTTACTGAAGGACATGTGAACAGAGCATAATCTCTCACGGTCTGACAATTTTTTAGTTATTCAAATGCACTGATTCTAACAAACTCACAGGTCTTGGTCTTTAACTGGATTATTGAGATTATGTCCTTTGTTGTAACTAGCTTAAGTTATTAAAAACCCAGCTTAGATAATATCTAACGTTCAAAAAGAACACAGTTATAAAACTTGAACTGGGGAGTGATCTGTCTCCTGTCTTGGGGGCTAGAGGGAATTACAACTAGAAAATTAACAGTTCATTTTGTTCACATGTTAAATTAGAAGCAGATACTACAGAAATATACAGGAAATGCCTGGCAATTAATGGGGGGGGGGTTGCACCATGAAACATGTTACAAAATTAAGCTCCCTATGTAGTAATATTTATTTATGTGTTTGTTTGTTTATTTAGTTTTGCCTCCAGGTTTATCCCTGGGACTCAGTGTTTACACTACGAATCCACTTCTCCTGAAGGCCATCTATAGTCCATTGTTGTTGTTGCTGTTGCTGTTGCGTAGGACAGAGAGAAGACGAGAAAGAAGGAGAAGATAGAGATGGGGAGAGAAAGACAGACCCCTGCAGACTTGCTTCACTGCTTGCAAAGCGATCCCACTGCAGGTGAGGAGCCAGAGGCTCGAACTGGGATCCTTGCTGCAGTGCTTGCACTTGGCACTATGTGCATTTAACCTAGTGTGCTACCTCCCAGCCTCCATAATATTTATTTCTAATGTTAAACAAACAAGATGAATTAGTCACATGAAATGCAGCAAATGATGGCATGATTTTAAGACTTCTAAGAAGTCACTTCCAGGGCCGGGTGGTGGCGCACCTGGTTGAGCGCACATGCTAAAATGTGCAAGGACCCAAGATCCAGTCCTGGTCCCCACCTGCAGGGGGGAAGGCATCGCATCACTAGTGGTGAGGCAGTGCGGCAGGTATCTGTCTCTCTTCCTCTCTATCCCCTCATCCCTCTTGATTTCTGGCTGTCTCTATCCAATACATAAATAAAGATAATTATTAAAAAAAAATTTTAAAGTCACTTCCCCACATGGCAAATTTAACGTTCTATCTAGAAGATATTTGGAGGCTGGGACACAACAACCATACAGTAAATCTTTTTACTATATCTTTTACCTAGAGAAGGAAAAACTTTAGATTTGGTAATTACAGAATTACTAAAATACTCAGCAGGGTCAATATATGGTCCATTCATTTGATAAGATACATTAAATATATAGCTTAGAATCATTACCTGTTGAACAGTGGAGTTCCCACCATTTAAAATGGCAATTCCAAGTTTCAAAGTAGCAGCTACCATTGGTCCAGTTTCACCTTGAAAACAAAACAAACAGGGAGTTGGGCCGTAGCGCAGCATGTTAGGTGCCCATGGCACAAAGCGCAAGGACTGGAGTAAGGATCCCAGTTCACGCCCCAGCTCCCCACCTGCAGGAGAGTCGCTTCACAATTGATGAAGCAGGTCTGCAGGTGTCTATCTTTCTCTCCCCGTTTCTGTCTTCCCCTCCTCTCTCCATTTCTCACTGTCCTATCCAACAACAACGACATTAATAATAACTACAACAATTAAACAAGGACAACAAGAGAATAAATAAATAAATGTAAAAAAAAACAGAAATAGTGTTCTTTATAGCATTTCATCTGCTACATGAACCTAATCTCAAAATGTGCACTTCAACAAAATATCATTACCCTGCATAAGAGTGGAGGGGAGCAGATTGACTTTTATATAAAAGTATTAAAAAGTAATCATCTGTATGTTGCTATCAATAGTTTTATTAAATTCTGTGCAGTACATCTAATAATTGAAATGATATGAGGACAGAGAAAAATGAGAAGGAAGAGATAGCTGACTTAAATTATTAAGATACAAAAGTAGGGAGTCGGGAGGTAGCACAGTGGGTTAAGCGCAAGGACTGGCATAAGGATCCCGGTTCAAGCCCCCCGGCTCCCCACCTGCAGGGGAATCACTTCACAAGCGGTGAAGCAGGTCTGCAGTTGTCTATCTTTCTCTCCACCTCTCTGTCTTCCCCTCCTCTCTCCATTTCTCTTTGTCCTATGTAACAACAACGACATCAATAACAACAACAATTATAACTGCAACAATCCCCAAATTGAAGAGAAGGTTGTTTAGCAACAGACTAAATCACTATTTTATAATACATTGAAAATTATATTAAAATGTGTACGCAAAGAAGATACTTAGGTATAAACAATCATCTTGAAATAGCTGGCATCTGAGAACTATAATAATAGTTTAATTCTTAGAAATGTCTCTCTTGACACCATACCTTCAACTTTCTGCATCCCACAATGACCTTGGGTCCATACTCCCAGAGGGTTAAAGAATAGGAAAGCTATCAGGGGAGGGGATGGGATACGGAGTTCTGGTGGTGGGAATTGTGTGAAGTTGTACCCCACTTATCTTATGGTTTAGTCAATGTTTCCTTTTTATTAATAAAAAATTTTTTTAAAAAAAGAATTGTTTCTCTTTAGGCTAGGAGTAAGAATCGACCTGCTAATGCCCATATTTAGTGGGGAAGCAATTACAGAAGCCAGGCCTTCCACCTTCTGTGCCCCATAATGACTCTGGGTCCATATTCCCAGAGGGTTAAAAAATAGGAAAGCTATCAGGGGAGGGGATGGGATATGGAGGTCTGGTGGTGGTTGGGAATTGTGTGGAATTGTACCCCTCTTATCCTATGGTCTTGTCAATATTTCCATTTTATAAATAAAAACTTAAAAGGAAAAAATCTCTCAAACATATTAGAAATTTATATCAAGGGTCTACAAACTATGGCCTGAAATCTCAATTTACTTGCCTTTTTTTTTTTGAAAAGTTATAAGGGAACACATCTAGGATGCTTATCTATAATTTAAATACTTTTTTGCTATTACCACAGAGCTAAAGTATTACAGTATGACATATAAAAGCTTACAAAATGAAAAAGATATACATGCCATTTGGCCTTTAAAAAAAAAATTTGCCTACTCTTGATTTACATAATCAATTTGCTGGAGTTGTGTCACAATACAATTTCCGAAATGCAGTGAAAAGAAACAAAATCAATCTTATTATAATAGTAACAACAACAAAAAAAAGTTCAGGCCAGAAAAAATTATTTGCTTGCATAGTATGATGCTTTGCTTTGTGCATGACCCAGATTCGAGTCCAGTTCCCACCACACTGGAGAAAATTTCAGTGCTGGGTTTCTCTCTGTATTTTTCTGAAAAGTCCATCCTGGAATGGCAAAGCCCCAGAGAGGAAGGGTTAAAACACACACAGAACAAAGTGCAAGGATACGCACAAGTATCCCAGTTCAAGGCCTTGGCTTCCCAACTACGGGGAGGGGGGTGGGGGTGGGGGTCAGTTCACAAGTGGTGAAGCAGGTCCTATCCAAAAAAGAAAAAAAGTAAACAATGGCTGCCAGGAGCAGTGACTTCCTAATACAGGCACCAAGCCCTAGCGACAACAGTGGAGGAAAAAAAAAAAAACAAACAACACTTCAGCGAGTCTCACCTTTGCTGGCACTAATGGTCTGCAGAACCATCTCAGCAGCACCACGGTCATGGAGTCTGGCTTGTTGGTATAGAAGCTTCTGCTTTTCCATTTCTTTTTCCTGAACACAAATTCCAACCATTTATGTTGTGGTTATCAGTAAGCAAAGCAGCTTTCTATAAAGCAAAGTTTAGTCATCTCTTCTATGTATGGGCTCTATGACAACATTATGGACCATTTCAACACCAACAATTTCTTAAACCAATGTGAACATAGTCAACTCTTGGGTTTTCCCTTTTATATTTTTCTTGATATATACTTTTGGTACTGGTTTATCAGGATCGATTTTTCTCAATTTTAATTAGTTGATTATTCATTCCAAAGCCTGTATGATAGTTCTGAAGTACTGTACTTCATCATTGCAACTTGCACTTTCTGAAATGTACGTTTGTGCATAAGTTTGTCACATTTTCAATAATCTCCCAAGTCATGGCCATAACTTGATACTGCTCAGCAAATGGCTCGAGTTGCAAGTTATCACTGAATGACAGAAAAACATTAACAGAGACGTGTTGGAGTTTAAGCAAAATTGAAAGCTGATATGGATTGGAAAAAAAAAAAAAAAGGTAAGCTTCGACTAAGTAGTGGCTTTATGATAGAGATCTCCCCAGTCAACCCCAAAGAATAAAAGAAGCAATGTGCCTTTATATTTTGTATTCTCTGGTGGTAACAAACGATACTGCATGGGGCTGCTAGAGCAATGGCTAGAGCTTGTTCTTTTCCATTTAAAACTACCACTGAAAACATAAAAGAAGGAAATAAAAAAAAAAAAGAAAATATAAAGGCACAGCAAGTTCAAGTTTCGTAGGATCATTCACTTGAGTTATCCAGTTCGCTGGAGAATTGAGACGGAACTAAGCAGTATAAGTTGCAGAATGAAAGTTGCATAGAGCCCTATGACAGCAGTCCATCAAATGGCGTGGTAGAGAAGCTTGGTCAATGGGACATGAAACAGTCACTTAGTATCATGTCCATAAACACAACGGCCAAAAACATATATGACCTAAGAGCAGGAAGAGCTGCAGCAGAAGTAGCCAGAGTGACAGCTTTGCTGCCATAAACTTTCCATCCAAAATACGGAAAATAGACACTGGAAGATGGAAGAGGTTTAAAAAATGAAGGCTTGCTAGTTACAGAATATGAAAAATAAAGTAAACTAAAAGGAGGGGGAGAAAGAAATGGGCTCAAACAAATGAAAAAAAAGAAAGAAAGAAAGAAACCTTTAAATCAAAAGCAACCAACACAGACATTTATGCTGTTACCAGAGAGTTCTCGCCGAGGCTGGCAAATTTGTTTCTTAAATCTTTGATAATATCGTGCTGCAAAAACAAAATTGATCAGGGTTTTTTTTCACACTATAGTTAGAGCTCCTGTGGTTAAATTTTTATTTTTTCTTAAATTATGTGATAGGCCTAAATGGAAGCAGAGAAAAGAAAAAAGGCAGCTTTGCTTTATATGTAGCCATGCTAACAGCTAAAAGGTTTGCCTTCATGTTTAAACCTCTTCCTGTGAGTCAAAAACAAAAACAAAAACAAAACCACACAGACACACAAAACCATATTGTCATTACAACACAGTTTCCGAAAAGTGAAAGAAGACCCTTCCTTCTGGTATTGTTTAAAATTGGTGAGCAACAACATCTGATTCTTCCTTTTAGACCCAACAATCTTTCACTTTCCTCCCACTGCCAGCTACAAGAAAGGACTTTTGCTTCCTAGGCTAAGCAACTCTTTGAGTGAAAGACTATTCAGTTAAGACAATAATAAAAAAATTACTCCTTGAGAAACGTCTTATAAGTTTCTTCATTAAAGAGGCAAGGAAGTTAGAATGATTTTTCTTTCTATTGGCACAAAGATAGCCATCAGGAAACCCAAAGATGATGAAAGATGTCAGCAATCCATACATTCTTGAAGACGAGAAATACCCCTTCCTTCAAATTTTGCCTTTGTGTCTCCAAGGTAGGTAGACCAACTCAAAGACCTGCTAGAACCTTTGCATAATGAATTCAAAGGTCCCAGTGTTCTCTTCTGTAACTGAAACTTATGATAATGGACATCAGGAGGATAAAATAAAAAAAAAACAGTATCAAATTGTTTTTGTTGGGAAAAGCAAACTGTATTCAAAGATCACTCCAACTTTTTTTTAAAGACAACATCTGAATTTCAATCATAAACCTTTTAAGGGAGATAATGCAATTTATATTGAGCTAATAAAAAGATGAACTGATCTAGAAGTAGGTGAAAAATATGCTTCATAAATAAAGATCACATTAACTTCTCACTTGAATTTCCTCTTTGAGTAGTAGAGAATTCTCTCTTTAGAAGATCCTATATAATTTCTTTCAGATATTTTGTCCTTTGACTTCTGAGTATGTGATTAATCAGAAAGTTTGTTACAACATATGAAATAAAACCTTGAAAGCTAAACCAGAATGTTTCCCAACAATAAAAAGGTGACATATATGAAAAGAAAAATGGTTTCCACTTTAAATTTACTCCAGATTTGTTTTTTAACAATTGGAAGATGATATTTTAAAAATATCTTATTGAAGGAAATAGCATGTTTTAAGTATCTTTTGAAAAGTGAAGTTCTTAGTTCACCCCAGATTCTGTTTCAACTTTCAAATGTCTTAAGTAAACCTATATCTAATCTGCAGTTTAATCCTTAAATTATTCCAAGGTTACAGTGGTTGAAAAAAAGGACAACTACAAGATTAGAATTTTCCCTTAGGCAAAAAGTTCTCATTGTCCATCAAGAATAATCAGCCATTATCCTAATAAAGCCTGTCAGGAGTCTTTTGGAAGAAAAGGACAGTCATAAATCAGATCCACAACAACACCAAGTGTTGAATGGAAGTATTCAACATCATGATTTGTTTTTAGTATAACTTAGGTTGGTAATGAAACAGCAACTATTCTTCCATTTTATTTGAGTGTCTCAAGCTTTTAGCTCTGGAAAGAGGAAAAGTAGAAGGATCAGAAGAAAAAAAAATCCATTCAGTTTTTCACATTTGTCTAACATAAGAAAACTCTAGAAATGAGAATCAATTGTAATCACTCCTTGCTTTGTATGGCAGAAATAGTCTATTGCCTGGAGGACAATGAAAAGATACCATAAAACAGGACAGCCTAATCACAACAAAGACATTCAACTTGTTTCTGAAGGTCTCTTCTCTATTGTAGGGATATTTGGGGCAGCATAAACATTACTATCTGAGGGCACAGAATCTATAGTCTGTGCAGAATGCCATGAGTTCAGTTGGTTTGCCTTTTTTGTTCTTCATCTCCAAGTCTCAATATTACATAGGAACACATGAACTAGAGGAGATTTAACTGGATAACTATAAATAAAAAGTGAAAGTGGATAATATAGTAATTTTGCTTGTAATACAAACGGGTTAACTCGCTGAGTTGAAAACAGGTAAGTTATGTTCTCTGTTCCAGTTTATTTTGTCTCTATTCTAGGTTCTGAAACTGTAGATAGAATACTATCAGAGTTGACTCATGTTGTTAGAAAAACTCAAAGATTATAATTTTGATTAATAATGGGTGGTTCTTAATTTTAGATTTAATTTCAAGTAAAATGACCATATTTGTAGATTTCTAGAAGTAAACCTCCATGAGGTCAGAGGCTAAATCCTAATTTGTTTTCAAATACAACATGAATACATATATACTATATATATCTAGCTCTTTGAATATAAAGGATATTCAAGAAATTGTAAATGACAGAACCAAATAGTGTGATGTCATGTAGTATGTACAGACCATATAAAAATTTACCATTTTAATTTAAAATCTATAAAGCTAATAAGATGTCTAAGATCAAATAATTTTTTAGGATTATATACACACAAATATGGAATAATTCTCAAATTGTAGCTTTTAGGATATATATATCCCAATATATATCCTTATTACCTATTCTCTTTGCTATTGAACTATGAAGCAGTTTATCTTCCAGAGTTCTGTTTCTCTAAAATATTACTTAAGTTTCTAAAGTTGTATCTTTAACAAAAAGAAAAAAAAATACCTTTTTTTAAACTATTTTTAAAATTTTTAAAAAATATTTATTCCCTTTTGTTGCCCTAGTTGTTTTATTACTGTTGTTGTTATTGATGTCGTCATTGTTGGATAGGATAGAGAGAAATGGAGAGCGGAGGGGAAGACAGAGAGGGGGAGAGAAAGTTAGACACTTGCAGACCTGCTTCACCACCTGTGAAGCGATTAGCGCTGCAGGTGGAAAGCCGGGGGCTTGAACCGCAATCCTTGCATTTTGCTTCACCTATGCTTAACCTGCTGTGCTACCGCCTGACTCCCCAAAAATACATTTTTATGCAAGGTAAATTTTGTAGCATGTATGGTCAACCAGGTGTGTCATCACTGGACCCCTCCAAGGTAAATTTTGTATAATCACTCATCATAGTTTTACTAATATGTGAACAGAGATGAGTAAAACTCTCAATAAGAGAAATAATAGTTCAGTCAATGTGTTAGAGACACTGCAGTTTACATGTGTTGAGTAGTGTGCTTACTTCTTGTTATATATATTTGCATTGCAGTTAGAATATTATTTCTCCTGAATTCAGCATATTTAGAATTAATTCATAATATAGTCAATAAATATAACACAAATTATTTGAAATCTTTCAGGTTTCTATTGAAAAAAACTATACTAAACCTCAAAAAGATCCAGTAACAAAGTGTGACATGAGAAGGAAAAAATGAATAACTACAGAATTTGAAATGATAGTATTAACAGTTATACAGAAATAATATTGAAGGAATTATGATTCATCCAATAAACAATATTTTAAACAGCTCTCATTTACCTATTTTTTCAGGTCTTAGAAGCAATGGGTACTGTTTTGATTACAGAAAATGGTCGCTGTACAATTTTACTGGGATGGCCCAGCCAAAGAGAAAATGATTGATGATCTTTATTAATATGAAGGTATAGTTAAGTCATAATAGATGATAGAATACATTTTATCATATTGCTGAGATTTTTGCAAACTCCTAATTTTAAAATTCTTCTGGAGATTGTCTTAAGGATATCTAACAATTTCATTATTCCAGACATCTGGTATTTATTTTACATTGTCATCTTCAGATGACACCTACATATGAGAACATGATTAAATTCTTAAATAAGTGTGTTTACTGAACTGTTGAGGACTTTTAACGTTGTATCACACATTATTCTCTTTACAAAGCCCCTCAGGAAAAAAAAAAGTTCTTCAGAAAATTTCATTTATCCGAAACAAGAACATTTTAAAAAATTTTATTAATTTAGCAAACATGTGAGGTTGGTTACTAGAAAATGTTGAAGAAGCAATGCTGACAACATGCAACAAATAAACAAAACTCTGTGGGCTGGGATTCTGGGTTAACTTTATCCTTAGATGTTTTTACTTTGTGTTCCTAAACACTTTTTATTCCTCACTTATTTTTTCTTCATATACTTACAGCTTATAAAATTTTAAATATTAGGCTTATAAATACATATATACATATATATGTATATATATATATGTGTGTGTATATACACATATAGAAGTCAGGCATTATTTTACATTAAATATTTTATTTTATATTCCTGTCCTAAAAATAGACTATACATCCTTTCTGCTTCTTCACAAGTAATAAAAAATAGTAATAAAACATTTCATGTTTCTAAAAAGTATTTATGCATTTAGAAAAATTATGAAACTGTTCTGGAAAATGAGCCTACAAACAGAAACAAATCAAACAATTTTAAATGTGGACATGAGCCTCTGACAACATATAGGTCAAGACCTTTAGTTGAAAGAAAAAAAAAAAAAACCAAAAAACCCAACACAGAGAAACTGAATGTGGCTTGCTGGCTGAAGGCTTAGCCCATGAATGAGAACCGACATCAGCTTCCTAGAGCTTTCCTATGCTCAGCACACCACAAATTTTCTGTATGGGCTTCCCTGATTTTATTAGTAGGGAAGTAAAAGTGAAATTGTTAAAAAGTAATAATAATAATAACAACAACGCATAATAGTCTGTTATGTAAAAGTGCTGAGAACCTTGTATGCATTAGATAACTTAATCTTCATCACAAAGCAGATGATATAATTAGTCCTATTTTATTGAAGCTTAAGATCGCACAGGTAGTAGGTAAAGCAGACACAGGTGGTCCCTAAGAATGTACTTTTTAAACACAAGTTAATTTAGGGGGCATGGATGGTAATGCATCTGGCTAGTGCACATATTACCATTCACAAAGACCAACGAGGCTTCAATAGTGGTGAAGCAGTGCTGCAGGTGTCTCTCTGTCTCTCTCCCTCTCAATTTTTCTTTGTTCTATCAAATAAAATAAATAAAGTTTTAAAATGTATATGAAAATTAATTTATTCACTGTGAATAGCAACACAGAGAAACTGAGAGAGAAAGGGAAGATAGAGAAGTGGAGAGGAAGAGAGACAACCTATAGCACTACTTCACCACTTGTGAAGATGCCCTCCCTGCAGGTAAAGACCTGGGGCTTGAACCTGGGTACTTGAGCATGGTAACATGTGCACTTGGCCCCCACATGAATGTACAATTATAGCCTACTTAGTGTTATTTAGCCTCTTTAGGGTTATTAACTGATAAGGTCATATAGTTATTTATTTTATTTCTTTTTTAATTTTTTTTAAGGTCATATAGTTATTTAGGGTTATTAATAGGTAAGGTCATATATATATTGTTTGTTTTCTGAGTGACCTTTTTTCCTCTTGGTGATAGTACCTCACTTTGAAAGAACCAACCTATATCCCAAGTAGCTGGGTGAAGCAAACTCCAATCATGACTGCAAGCTGTGTGCAGGATCTGAAGCTGGGTTACCATGGCATCTGTCTTCCTGGTTGCCATGACCAGGAAATCTACCTCAAATGATGTTGCTCAGCCCCAGATTCTCACAGCACTGCTGTGGAGAAATCATTCTTCCATTCCCTCCTTTGCATTATATATTCTAAATACTGGAGATTATCTTAAGGATATCAAATCCTTTCATTACTCCAGACATTTGATACTTAGTATATGCAGTAAAGCATAAGCCTCAAGTGGTACTGTTGAAGGACAAGGAACCATACAGAAAAAGGAGTGGGGAGTCAGGCGGTAGCGGGTAGCGCAGCGTGTTAAGCGCATGTGGTGCAAAATGCAAAGACCCACACAAGGATCCCACCCAAACCCCGGGCTCCCCCCTGCAGGGGAGTCGCTTCACAGGCAGTGAAGCGGGTCTGCAGGTGTCTGTCTTTCTCTCCCCCTCTCTGTCTTCCCCTCCTCTCTCTGTTTCTCTCTGTCCTATCCAACAACGACGACAACAATACAACAATAAAATGTTAACAAGGGCAACAAAAGGGAATAAATAAATATTTTTAAAAATTTAAAAATTAAAAAATAACAACAATAACTACTACAACAACAATAAAAAACAACAAGGACAACAAGAGGGAAAATAAATATTTTTTAAAAAGAAGACTATAGGACTGGTTATGGGTTTGCAAAGGTGGAGGCTAGGCTTAGGTTTTAAAAAGCTAGATCTGTGAGCCTCTTGCTCTCTCTCTGCCGGGACCACTATGTAAGTGTTGACTTGGTCCTTTTCACTTCCTCTGTCTCTCTCTCATGCCCTAACATGTTAATGTTCTCAATTTTTTCAAATAAAAGTTTAAAGTATCCAAATAATTATGCTCTCTCCTCAATTCTTTGTTGAGATAATGTGTGACAAATTTTTTTATGTTGGGGGAACAAATGTCCCCTCCCCTTTCCCCCCAATACTATATATTAAAATACCAGTACTATTGTCAGTTGACAGTAGGGTCAGTAAAAATATTTTTCATATCAAAAATACATAGTTGTTTAAAATATGTTTTCTATGTAGTTTTCTAAATAGGCCTATGATTTCCTATGAATGCATTATCATATACAAATATAAAGAACTCTGTTCTCTAGAAATTTTCCTCACATCAACACCATTATTCTATCCTGCCCTTATTTGCTTCACTCAAGTCTTGGCAACTGGCTTGTACCATTACTGTACTAATGAGAACTGGCTGTTACTCATACTACCTTTGCACTAGAGAGATTTCAGGATGATGGATCTGGATAGATTTTAGTGCCTGGAGATTCATCAGGCAAGACTCAAGCTGGCTCTGATTTTTCCCAGGGTTGCCTGAAAGAGCTGCAGGATGTATATTCCTGTTAAATAGGGGATGGAAAAGGACCAACAGCAGGGTGGGCGAACCCGGTTGAGTGCATGTTACAGAGCATAAGAACCTCAGGTTAAAGGCCCCTGTTCCCACCTGCAGGGGAAAAGCTTTATGAGTGGTGAAGCAGTGATTCAGGTGTCTCTCTCTCTCTCTCTATCTATATCCCTCTACCCTCATGATTTCTGGCTGTCTATATCCAAGAAAAATAAAAATAAATAAATTTAAAAAGACAACCAACAGATAACGAGCTCAGAAAGTCACTGCAATCCTTTTTTATTTTATTTTTTTAACTAGAGCTCAGCTTTGGTTTGTGTTGGTACTGAGAATTTAACTTGGGGCCTTTGGTGCCTCAGGCATGAAAGTCTTTTTGCATAACCATTATGTTATCTCCCCAGCCCTTTCTGGTCATTTAAACTCAATGTTCCTTAGAATAGAACTAACTAAATTCAGTCAAAGATCAATTTATGCAGCTACTGGAACGGGTACACATAAAATTAATTTATTCTTGCAAAATTATTAAAAATAGAATACTCTGATCTTTGGAAGAAGCAGGCAAAAGTTTTTTGTTGTTGTTGTTTTTAGTTTTGTTTGTTTGTTCGTTCGTCTCTGAGCGAGAGACTAAGAACAACACTCCTTGAGACATTTTGTACAGAAACTGATTCTTCCCTATGTAATAGCGCATATTTTGGATTATAAAGGTAGTTTTCGTCTTTATACTTTAGTAGGTACTATGTCAATTTAGTATGCCTGAGACCCTTTTGTGAGAGAATGTAAATTAATCTTTTTATTATAGAATGTTAGTTCTGCCATAGGCACATTTAGTATTTAAGACATAAGAAATTATCTCTAGGGGACAGGATATTGGTGCACCCAATAGAGAGGATATGTTATATATAGTACACAAGGACCTGGGTTCAAGTTCCCAGTACCCACCTGAAGCAGGGTAAGCATCACGAGTGGTAAAGTAGTGTCGTAGGTCTCTCTCTCTCTCTCTCTCTCTCCCACACACACTCTCAATCTCTTTTTTCAATTCCTCTTTTCATCTTAATTTCTCTCTCTATCTAAAGAAAAAATAATTAATAAAATAAGATTAAAATTGCTTTAAAAAGATATTATCGGGGGTCGGGCGGTGGCGCAGTGGGTTAAGCGCATGTGGCGCAAAGCGCAGGGACCGGCGTAAGCATCCAGGTTCGAGCCCCCGGCTCCCCACCCGCAGGGGAGTCGCTTCACAGGCGGTGAAGCAGGTCTGCAGGTGTCTATCTTTCTCTCCCCTTCTCTGTCTTCCGCTCCTCTCTCCATTTCTCTCTGTCCTATCCAACAACGAATTGCGTCAACAAGGGCAATAATAATAACCACAACGAAGCTACAACAAGGGCAACAAAAGGGGGGAAAAAAATGCCCTCCAGGAGTGGTGGATTCATGGTGCAGGCACCGAGCCCAGCAATAACCCTGGAGGAGGAAAAAAAAAAAAAAAGATATTATCTTTAATCATATTACAAAATAATAGGACTCAGGGGGATCTTCAGAAAATTCATTTATGAATAATAAATTGGACATATGCCAAAGGATGGTACAATTTGCTTAATATTTAAGAATGATGTCTAAAGACACATTAAAGTTCATTCCTATACATACTTAAGCTTCACTATTATTACGTTGTTGGGGCTAATAAATATGTGTTTTAATACCTGGATAGTCTACAGAAAACATTTCATTGAATTATAATAGAATATCATGTCATCAGATTTTAAAGATTAGCAGCATAAAAATACAACCATCTGAAGAATGTTTCTGCATATTTTGTAAAATTATAGCTAAAATATAATCTAATAACTGATGATTTATGTGTAAGAAAACAATGTCATTCTCAGAAAGAGGTTATTTAATTTGAAATATTATTTATTTGCTACCACTGTTAATTGCTTTGGCTTATGGAAAACAAAACGAAAACAACTCCACTGTAGTAGCTGACATTTCATGTAATTGACACCTGTTTCTTCTTTCAGTTAAATGCTGTCTTCTTTATAGGGCTTAACTATTTTTTCAAAAAAAAAAAAAATGAGGCACCAGGGAACAAACCTAGGGCCTCTGAAATACATGGTACTGAGTAGCCTATATGGGCCAATTTTCTCTCTCTCTCTCTCTCTTTTATTTTTTATTTTAGAGGATGCATGCAAGAAGGACTTAAAGAATAAGACCAGTGAGATACCACAGCACTGCTTCACCATCCACAGAGCCCTCTTGGTGCCATTCATAGTGATCTCATGCAGTGCTGATGGTAAAACCCTACCCTTACAATATGGTAAGGCATACACTCTATCAGGTGAGCTATCTCCTAGTCTACTAATTGTCCTTATTGGTAATGCTAATATAGAGGAATTGCCAAATTAAAAAATGATTATGTATAATATGTATAATGATTTATTTGATATGCAAGAAGTTATTAAATAAGTCTTTTTAGGAAAAAATGTTTTATATTATAGACGAAGCAGAAGATTAAAGTATCCAGTTACAAAATAAATTTAATCAGGATCCTTCAGCAAAGCATACACGCGGTAGAAAAGCTGGGAAATGTTCAGTGTTTTAGTACCAACTCTGTTTCTCATAGTTCTTGAGTTAAATTCCTCACAAAAATTTCCCAAAGAATTATTACATTTTATTATATTTACCTCTTCCTCTTAATATCTTTGATGAATATAAATAGAAAATTTAAGTTGAAAATATAACCATTTAGGGACGGGGTAAAATTCAGTTATCAGAAAAGAATGTTACACACAAATTTATGTAACATAATTTGTTTAAATAACTACTGGTACTGTCAAAGAACCTTCCATATTTATTGTAGCTTAGATAAAAATTCTACTACTATACAATAGTAGTAGCTTAATAACATTAAACAACCAGACATCTTAATGTAAAAAGTCTGGTGCACTAGTACAAAGAGAAAATAATAATCCAGCTGTCTGGCCAAAAATTTCAGTGGTTTGCTGGTACTGCAGAGTTAACCTCAAGTCAATTAATTGTTCACAGCTCTTTTTCTTTTTTTCTCGTACTTACTGTTTACCTAAAGAGTATATGTACTCAAGTGGTAGCATGCTACACAAATTAGGGAAAAAAAAACACAAAAAAACTATGGTCCCAAATACATGGAGATTTAGTAACACATCTGGTTAATAAATAAAAATTTTCAGGGCTGGGAAGTGGTGCACCCTGTGGAGCGCACATTACAATGCACAAGAACCCGAGTTAAACTCCCAGCCCCCACCAGCCAGAGGAAAGCTTCACAAGTGGTGAAGCAGTACTGCAGGTGTCTCACTGTCTCTCTGTCTCTCTCCTTCTCTATGTCCCTCTTCTCTTGATTTCTGGCTGTCTCTATCAAATAAAGATAATAAAAACTTTTAAAAACGAAAGAAAAATTTCAGGGGCCAGGCAGTGGTGCACCAGGTTAAGCGCACATAGTATGAAGCGTAAATACCCACTCAAGGATCCTGGTTTGAGCCCTCGGCTCCCGACCTGCAGTAGTGTGCCCTCACAAGCAGTGAAGCAGGTCTTCAGGTGTCTATCTTTCTCTCTCCCCCTCTATCTTCCCTTCCTCCACCTCTCAATTTCTATCTGTCATATCAAAAAGAAAAAATGGCCACAGGAGTAATGGATTTATAGTGCAGGCACCAAACCCCAGTGATAACCTGAAAGGAAGGAAGGGAGGGAGGGAGGGAGGGAGGGAGGAAGGAAGGAAGGAAGGAAGGAAGGAAGGAAGGAAGGAAGGAAGGAAGGAAGGGGAAGGGAGAGAGAGAGAGATAGAAAGAAAGAAAAGAAAAAATTCTAAGTCTTCATCTATAGTTACAAATAGAAAATCTATCTTATACTTTTAAAGATTTTTTTTTTTGAGAGGTAGAAAGTGAGAGAAAGACAGAGAAGACAAAGAAACTAAATCATGTCTCAGTTCTGACTTATAGTGGTGCCAGAATTGAAACTGGGGCTTTAGAGTCTAAAATGATTCTTTAGCATAACCACAAAGTTATCTCCCCAGCCTTTGACCCTATCTCTGAAATTGCTTTCTTCTTTCGAAATAAAATAGATCTCTTAACCAATAATGTCTTTTCATCCTAGTCTACCCATTAACTAACGCATTGCTTAGATATATCAATACACCTTGGGGCATGAACTTTAGTGTTCTCTAGGATATCAATCAAATCTTTGGTGGACAAAATTCCTTTTTGTTTTCAATCATGAACAAATCACAAAATTTTTTATCTGAGATATTCAGGGAAAAAAGTCTATCAAATTATTACCTCATCAATTATTACTATTGCAAGAGCTTATAATAAACTATTTGGATATCCATTATATAAGTTAATCATTATATTATTCCAACTGGAGATACCATCTGGTATCTTCTACATACTATTAAATTTCAAAAATTTAAGGATTATTATAAAACAATACTGTGTTTTTTCAAATACAATAGTGTATTATCATTTGGTTCTTTTAAGTGGATTCTTTATGACATTCTAAATTCATTTTAACAGAAAACATTCTACTTTTTTTTCTTTTTTTTAACAAAAGGCAAATGAGTATATTTTATACTGATACATCAAAAAAAAAACCTATTTTCTTTTTTAATTTAAAGTCATGATGGATATTTTCTTCCTGGGCTGTTTATAACTGATTTTCCTACCAAATAATTTTATGAAAATAAAGTGTAGGCTTATCAGGTATCATACCAAAGTAAATGTTTTGCAAGTCTAGATCAAAATGTTCTTCTCTCCTGGAAAATTCTCCAATTACTTAGCTATTCAAAATATTGAGATATTAAAATAGTCATCTTGTTCTACTATAAAATGAAATGCTGAAATCATCGTCATGGAACATAATCATCAGTTACTAATTGAAAGTATTAGTAGCACAATGGAAAGTAGGCTTCTTTTTCAATCTCACCAGCAATGTGATTTATCAAGTAACAAGACTATTATAAAAAGCAAGTCTCAAGTGAGATGCGGCCAGGTTGCCTTGACAAGTCCCTACCTAAAAAGTTAATACATAAAGGGGTGGGTTGTTTTATTCCAGTACAGTATGGCAGTTCAAACAAATGTAGGACAATTTTTTTTTTCCAAATCATTACTCATTTGAATTGCAAGAAGAATAAACCCGTATCAAAGAAGGGATGTTGAAGAGGCCAATTGCATTGGAGCTAGAAACTTGTAGAAAGAATGTAAGATCTTTTATTACAAAAGAATCCAAGATGTTGGGTCTAACAAAGGTAAACGTCACAAGAAACTGAAACTCAGACCCAGACAAATACACACATATATATAGTTTTACCTTGCTGCGTTGGGATCCTGTGACCTTAAGGAAGGATGAGGACAAGAAGCAAAATAGCAATAAACAATTGCTCTGAAGACAACTGATAGACCAATATTATTTGCTGCTCACGGCTCATTCTAATTTACCTATTTCTTATCAGTGAAGGTGAATTTGAGAACAGAATATACAAACATTAGAAAAGATTACACTGCCATGTAGGAAATTAATCTTAAATGGCATTCTTTTCAGATAGCAATAGTATTGAATTACTTTCAAGTTGGTTTCTGTAAGTATTATTATTATTATTTTACATACTGACTTCAATGTTGTAGAGATGCTCACACCAAATTGTTCCTGAATGAAGAACTATTCTATGTCTACTTCTCACTTACATGGTTTTTCTGGGTTTCCTATTACTAAAGACTTACTGCTTGTCATCAGTATAGTCCAGACTTTCAGCTCAAAGTCCAGGTGTAAATTAAGAAGATGAAGAAAAAAAAGAAAAGAAAACAAAGAAAAGAATCTATTTCCTTCCAGTTAGCTTTTAAAAAAAAAAAATCACAAAATAAATGAATAAATAAGGAGAGTAGTAGTTATCAACAACTCACTTTCTTCATATAAAAAGCAAAATTACGGTCTAAGTGAATGAAGCAAATGAGTTTTTTTTTTTCCTTCTATCTAATTAACACTGAGCAGTGTTTCAAATTATAGAGATATTTAAAAGCTGAGAACATTTTAGAACATAGTCATACAATAGCATATAGTTCTGGAAATATATGCACTCCTACCTCATGCAAGCAAACTGTCTCCTGTGCCACCACCTACATATGTACAAGGAATGAGTGACCTAATTGGGCGGAAGTCAAAAGAGGCTAAATCTTTTAAGACTTCTTCAATTCCAGAAATAATAATAATAATAAAACTCAAGCCAGGGATTGAATTTAAAATGTGATGTTCCTCCTAAATGAATATTATTCCTCACATGTTTGTTGGCAATTTCAGATCACAAAGTTCACTGAGATGAGAACAATTCGAAGCAATCTCATCTCTAAGGGTTCTCAGGAACACTCATTCTGAACATATGGGTTTTATTTGATTACTTTGCTACTCTATGGTCCTTGCTCTTAACTCCAGCAAATGTTAGGACTCAGGTTTGTCCATCCAGCTTCTGACATGCAGTTCCTTGACACAATAAGCTGCAAGAAGCCATGAAGCAAGAAACATAAATGTCAATTATAAGCTATGAGACAATGTTTCAAATAGACAAAAGACAAATCTACAAAGACCCATCTTACTTCAAAACTCTTCACTTCTTCTTCACCATCATCATCTTCCTCATCATGACAACTCTGATACATGTAAAAAAAAAAAAAGGTTAAGAAAATTAGTATATACTAAGGCAGAAAGTAGGAAATAATGTAGTACAGACTATGATGTTTTATATTAAGTAATCATCATCATGGAGTAAATATATTAAATATTAGAGATATATTGGATGACATTAATGAATCTACCACCTAAAAGAAAAATGTGTTTTTTTCAAACTGTATTCATAATACTTTTACAAAATTAAATTAGAAAATGATAAATTTTATACATATCATAGATTTACAAGGTTCATGTTATATATATTCACACTAAACTACAAGTCTTGAAGACAAGAATCATTTTTTCTCTCTCTCTCTTTTAAAACTGTTCTTTCTTTTTTAAAAAATATGTATTTATTTATTCCCTTTTGAGGCTCTTGTTTCATTGTTGTACTCATTATTGTTGTTATTGGTGTCATCGTTCAATTGGACAGGACAGAGAGAAATGGAGAGAGAGGGGAAGACAGAGAGGGGGAGAGAAAAATAGACAACTGCAGACCTGCTTTACCACTTGTGAAGCGACTCCCCCGCAGGTGGGGAACCAGGGGCTCGAACCGGGATCTTTACTCCAGTCCTTGCACTTTGCGCCACGTGCGCTTAACCCACTGAGCCACCGCCCGACCCCCTACATGTAAATTCTTAATAAGGTATGCTGTTCTTAAGGCCTTTGTTTTCATCAGAATTATCACTTGGACGGCAAACGCTAGAAGAAGAATCACTTGGACTTGGTGCCTGCACATTCCACATATCTCATGGCCATTTAAAAAAATATATTGATTTATTATTGGATAGAGTCAGAGAGAAACTGAGTGGGGTGAGGAGACAAAGAGGGAGAAGAGACAGAGACACCTGAAACCCTGCTTCACTACTCGTGCTTCCCCCCTTGCAGGTGAGGTGTTTTTTTCCCCATTTTTGTTTTCCTCTCCTTTATTTCTTTCCTTCTCTGTTTCCTTCTTCCTTTTTTTTTTTCTTCTGATATTGTGTGAGAGACAGATCGACAGGGAGGCACAGAGGAAAAAGAGAAACACCTGCAGCACTTCTCCACCACTTGACATGCTTTGCCTCTGTAGGTGACAACCAGCGGCTTGAACCTAGATTATATATGAGCTCTACATAAGGTGAGCTTGAACCTAGATTGTATGCGAGCTCTACATAAGGTGAGCTTGAACCTACATTATATGTGAGCTCTACATAAGGTGAGCCACCACCTGGCCCCAGAGGTTAGCTTTTCTTATGGGTGGCAGTTTAAGTAGTAGGTACAACATTAGTTGAAATAACTAAGTGGCAAAATTAAGAAGAAGCTAGTAATAGATCATGAGAAAATGTAAGCTGAATCTAGTGGACAATATGCCTAATTTTGTACTGCTATAGTTAAAAAATAATAAGCAAGATATGGTGTTAATATAGGTGCAACACAGGTTAATTGTAATATGTGCACTCAGCCAGGTGTGCCACCACCTGGCCCCAACACAGGTAAATTGATAACTAAAATACTGTTTTTGATTAATTCCTGACTGACACACACTGATAAACTAGAATGCTTGAAGAGTAGAGTGAACTAAATTATGACTGCTTGGCATTATTGTGATACAGCTAACAGTAACATGAATAAGATTATGGAAAGGAAAGTCAGGTGTAAATGAACCTTATGAAGATTGAGACCACATAACAAAATAGCTTAGTTTTAGCTGTAGGACATAACTAGAACATAAGAGAAAGTGGAGAGAGTTCCAGTAATAAAGGAGACTTTTTTTCTTGAATTTTTAATTTTACCAATTAAATTTCAGCTCTAACATTTATCATATACATTACAAACCCAGTAATTTTTTTTGCCTCCAGGGTTATTGCTGGGCTCTGTGCCAGCACTACCAATTCACTGCTCCTGGAGGCCATTTTCATTGTATAAGACAGAAATCGAGAGAGATGGGGAAGAGAGGGGGAGAGAAAGACACCTGCAGACCTGCTTACTACCAGAAAAATACAGTCACTAATTCTCCCAAGTGGCAAAGACTTAGTGGACCACCTTGGGTAGGCATTCCACTTGGAAATGAAATAAACATATATTGAACTAGATACATCCCCCAAACATCTAACCCTGATCATTCTGTGACCTGTTTCACATGCTGTCTTCTTTTCTCTGTCACTGGAGAAAAAGCTCATAGTCCATCGCTGACAAATATAACAAATACATGCAACCTAGACTTCAGCCCAGTCCTCACTGGAGGAAGCCTTGCAGCTATAGTATTCCACCCCCCAGCATGCCATCTCCTTTTTTTCTTTTTTAAAAAAGTCAACCCAAACAGTGAAACTCCAGTGATGACAAATAATTAGTCCTTTCTTTGTCTCACCCGCATAGTTAATTATTAGACTTAATAATCTCAGGAAGCAAGAACAAAGGCCTAGAGAAGGCACCATAATTAGTCTAATCAAATATTTATTACTTTGGCCTAGACACCCTCCTCTCATACCCCCTACTTCACTTCCCTCAATCACACTAGTCACTCAAGTAACTATACAAAAGAAAGTAATAAAGATATATCTCTTAATCTCTTCTGATAGCATCAGAATTATTATCATCCCTTGATAATCTTTGTTTTAATTTTTTAAAATTATCTTTATTTACTTAATAGAGACAACCAGAAACCAAGAGGAAAAGGGATATATATATTTGTTGCCCTCTCTCTCTCTCCCCTCTTGGGAGAGAGAAGGAGAGGAGAGGAGAGCGAGAGAGGAGAGAGAGAGAGAGAGAGAGAAATAGAGTGACACTTGTAGCGCTGCTTCACCACTTTTGAAGCTTTCTTCCTGCGGGAAAGCTTCTGGGGGCTTGAACCAAGGTCCTTGCCCATGGTAATGTGTGCTCAAACGGGTTCATACCACCTGCCCCCCACCTTGGTAATCTTGAAAAGTAACATTATATACAATTAGTCAAGAAATATATTGGCAAAAATGTATATCAACTAAAGGACAATTACTGTCCCTATGACAAATTTTATCAGAATTATCAGTTACTTGTAACTTAGACCCCACTAAAAGCCTACTTGTATTTCCTCCCTAGCTTGAGGCCAAACCCCACAAACCTAATACCAGTTTAGATACAACAAATGGCACTCAATATTTCAACAACTTTTAAGAGAAAGTCTAAGCTAATCAGACATAGAAATGACTACAAAAGCTGGAAAATGGCAAGAAATTACTTAATGATGGCCTTTATGGTCAATACCAGGCCACCCCATCTTATTGGCCCTAGTTGGGGAATACTTGGATTCCCACACAGATAAGATGTGCCTTCAAATAGACCCCTCTCTCCACCATCACTGGTCATTTCCATCAGGAGTGTAATTATAAGCCCTCTTGTAAGCCTCTCCAGGACTCTGCCATCACTATAAAGCAGCAAAAGTAATGCCTGCTCCACTCTCCAAAGAGAGAACTCCTACAATTTCCAATGAAAGAAATAGGGACACAGAACTCTGGTGGTGGGAGCAATGTAGAATTACATCCCTGTTATCTCATAATTTTATAGAGCAATATTAAATCACTAATAAAAAAATTTTAAAAGAATCCTCACTTTTAATGAATCAATTCTGCTTTCTCTGAATTTACATTTGCTTCTAGAACTGCTATAGAAGTCACCTAGAAGACTGACACTTCTATCAATCCACAATATAAGTCAGGCTTTCTACACTGCTTGAAATTCCTATTTTAACTTCTAGTCAATATTCCATTTTATTTCCATCAGGAGGAAATATCTTCCTAGTTTTTTTTTTTAAACTATGTGTTTCAACCCATTATTTCGGAGTGAAACTTAGTGAGTCATGATCTAAAACAGTTATTTTTATTTAAGTAGAATAGAAAAAATAGCAAGCTATATTACTTATAGGGTATAATTAGATGAACATTTTCTTCCAAACTGTCCATTTTTATGTTTCTATAAATATACTGAGTAAGTATATTTCTTACTGTGGGTTATGGTATAAAATAAAGTTGGAAGACTTTTTCCTTATGCTCTGTAACTTGATCTCTACTCTACTCCTACCTACTCAAGGTATCATTCCATTCTACCAGTTCCTTCCCATTAGGGTGTCAGAATGTTCAAGTATCTACCTCAGAAAAGTCAACAAATGGCAGACAGACAGGCAGACAGACAAAAATACATCTATTTAACCTCACAATTCAATTTAGATTATTTACTAACATTTTTCTCTAACCCTATCTATATCTTCTCACATGTGAGTCTGTACTTACTGATAACAGCTGCACCTACAATGGTTCTTGGGCATAGTCTTCTGAAATTTTCACTATGTATGTATCCCTAGAGAATTTTCAATCTTCCAACTTTCTTCATACTCTCAGTAGATTCTCTCCTTCTCTCTCTCTCTGTTTTTAAAAATATTTATTTATTTATTTATTCTCTTTTGTTGCCCTTGTTATCTTATTATTGTTGTTATTGAAGTCGTCGTTGTTGGATAGGACAGAGAGAAACATACTCCATGTTCCATTTGAGGAAGATGGGTTCTAAAATTGGGGCACTTTGGAATGTTCCTACTCATGAGCACAGAATGTGAGCTCAGATCTACAGGGATGCAGAGGTTACATAGGCTCATAAGCTGAATATGGGCCCCAGATCAGATCAAATTGATGGGGTTTACAATCAACAACATTTGTACATGGTTTAATCTCTTCCCTGTTCCAGCTTTCTAGCACTTTTTCCAGCCCTGACATCCTCTCCCCAGACAATAACTTGGATCCACCTGCATATCAGATGTCAGGCTAAAAAAAAAAACCAACCAAGCAAAAAAACTAGTATAGTCATGGGCCCTCTGGAATACAACTAAAATAGGCCTACTAACTATCTACAAAAAAGAGACCCCCAATTCTTCATCTGCAGTACTCCAGACTTTAGGCTCATGATTAGTCAACAATTTGTTTGGCTTTATATGTTAACTCTTCTTTCAGCCACCAGGTTCCAAATGCTACCATGATGCCAACCAGACTTCCTTGGGCAGATGACCCCACCAATGTGTCCTGGAGCCCCGCTTCCTCAGAACCCTGCCCCACTAGGGAAAGAGGGAGACAGGCTGGGAGTATGGATCAACCTCTCAAAGCCCATGTTCAGAGGGGAAGCAATTACAGAAGCCAGACCTTCCACCTTCTGCACCCCATAATGACCTTGGATCCATACTCCCAGAGGGTTAAAGGATAGGAAAACTATCAGGGGAGGGGAGAGGATGGGATACAGAGTTCTGGTGGTGGGATTTGTACCTCTCTTATCCTATGGTTTTTGTCAGTGTTTCCTTTTTATAAATAAAATTTTTTTAAAAAAAGAAAGAAAATGTGTTGCCCTGTTATACACAGAGAAGACAGACTACATAAGAGAAAAGGGACAGTGAAGGGGGAATAATTGGAGAAATATACCTCCTTTTCTACACATGGGGAGACAATGATTAAAGAGATTTATCTCTTTTCTCCCATTGGTCAACATATCTTTTTAATAACGTTTAAATTTTTGTGTTCCCTTTACTAGCTGCATACAATACTGATTTTAGCAGGAGAATATTCATTTTTACACTTTCTCAGGATTCTGTAGTTTAAGAAGGCAGAGCCTGCATAATTTCTCTTATGTACTATGATATTTCCAGCACTTTGATGTTCAGTGAATATTCATTAAATGAATAAATGTTTGGATAATTAGCAAGGTGCCCATACATAAATTATTCAATAGGAAACAATGATTACCTTTTAAAGATGTTAAAACAGAAATTCACACAACAAATGAAAAGTTAAGATTAATGCCCTTTACATTTTTAAGACTTAACAGTGTTTCATATTCATCTAGAAATATACAGTCTTATTTTTTCAGATAAAAATGAGTTCTTTATGAAAAGTAAATATTAGAACTGAGACTACTTATTTACCTTTGCCATAATATCTGCATAAGCCATATATAAAAAATCTTCTTCCAGTTTGCTGTGAAGAATAAGAAAAGATCTATTTTAAGTAAAAGGCTATGCATATGCAAAATTAACACCTCTGTATAAAATAACCATTTTCTTGGACAAGTATGGCTTCTAAATGAAATAAACATAAAACTAAGTGATTATTAAAATATTTCACAGAGTCAGCAAGTATCTCAGATCTCTTAAACAGCTGTCCCACTTTACAGGATAGGCCTTCAAGTCTCACAAAGTTAAGGTGCATTGATTCACACACAGACTTAATAGTTTTTCTTTTCTAAAAGCTACAAAGTCAAAACAAGTAGATTTACATGAGGGAGAGGCTACTGATAGCAGAAGTGATATTTATTGTGCTATCATAGAGTATAAAATGCAGAGGATAATGATATTAACAATTAAGAAGTAATAAAATGTTTATTATCTTCCTCATAAGAATCATATAGATTATTAATTCATGAGGAAAGGTTTCTATTTAAAAAAATCTGAGATTTGTAAAGCTATTTTATCAATGTAAATTTCAGCCATCAGAAAAATTCACTTTTCAGAAATACCTCATTACCTGACAATGCCAGACACAGAGTTGCTCTATACTTAGGGATGAGATGATTTAGTTAGTCAGGAAATAATGAGAGGGAGAGAGAGATATTGAGAGAAAGATGGAACACATTAGCTAAGAGAGAGAAATGTACATTATTATGACATGCAGAGAGGTCAAATGAACTCTGCAAGAGTGAGAGGACTCATGTGGATTTGGGTTGATAAGTTATCTCCCAGGCTCTGCAGGAAAAAAGAATGAGGTCTGGCAAGCCTTCTTTCACATGGCAGGGAAGCAGACAAAGGCTTTCTAGCCTCTAAAATGTCTTATCTAGAGAACCAATCTGTACGGTATCCCTGTGATGAGCATCTTAACACTTTGATTATCAGGCATATGAGTAGATTTTTTATTCAACCCTTAGATATTTGACCTTTTGTCTTTGGTGACTAATACTGACAAGATCATAGAAGTTACATAAAGTTGGAAATGTACTTAAAATAGATTTTTAGATTAAGATGTGGGCTTACTGACCTCGTAAAGGTTCCCTAAGACCCAACGCACAATGGAAAATTGATCTACCAGGAAAATCTGGGTCACCATTGGTCTCTAAATAATTTTTGCTACTGGAATTTACTTTGAGCTCTTTTGTTTTATTTATAAAGGCTATTTGTGATAAAGAGAAAAGTGGTTTTAGAATAAAATTAAGAATCAACTAAATCCATGAATTACAAAGTTAGTAAGAGAAACGAGCTCATGGGCAAATGCTACAGCCTGAATTAAAAGAATGCTGGTTCATGTTCATAGGCTGAGGATAGACTGGTAAAACTTTAAACAACTCTCTGTCCTAGTGAGAACAAGACCAAGTTGAAACATGAATACACCACAGGCAGAATACTCAAATAAAGAGTTTTATTTGTTCTTCCTAGATTTCATATGAGCCCCTGCCTCCTAACCATACCATTTCTCTGTCAAAGCTGTTCGACTAAACAGAAGGATCAGCTGATGTAGAGGGTCAACTCTCTTAGTTCCTTCATCTTCTTCTGGAGGTTCTGCTCCAGGTTTCTATGGTAGAGAAAAAGTACATCTTACAAGACTTTACATTTAGATTAAATGCTTACTCATATCCAAGAGCTACCTTAATTGTCATGGATAATGAACAAAAAGAAAACCATTTATTCCTGCTGTGACATGAGTGTTTAATATACATTGTACACACAGTATAAATGCACAACTACACAACTCTAAAAAAGATTTAATAATTTGAGCCCCCTAAAAAACACTAAACACTATAGGCGGGAGTTGGGAGGTAGCACAGCAGGCATAAGGACTGACATACAGATCCCAGTTTGAGCCCTAGCTCCCCACCTGCAAGGGAGTCACTTCACAAACTGTGAAGCAGGTCTGAAGGTGTCTATCTTTCTCTCCTCCTCTCAGTCTTCTCTTTCTCTCTCCATTTCTCTCTGTTCTATCCAACAATGACAACATCACAAATAACAATAATAACTACAACAATAAAAAATAAGAGCAACAAAAAGAAATAAATACTTAAAAAAAAAAAATCTGCCGCCCCTGGCAGACATTAAAAAAAAAAAAAAAAAAACTATAGGCAAAGATGATTTGCATCATTAAAAAAATTAGCTAGTTTTATAAAAAGATTTATAGCTGTCTGAATATCCGTTCACATAGAATTTTGTTTTAGAAGTCAGTCCACAACATTTGAAATAAAATTCGAAGTGTTTCAAGTGTAACAATTTCATTCCTACAACAATGCAAACTGATTCTCAAAGGAAACATTTTCTTCACCTACACAGTGACAGTCAAAGAATGCTAAGTGAGTTCATGCTTGAGTCACTTAATTTTTTTTTCTATTTTCAGTTATTTTCAGAAGTAACTGTTTTGAGCTACTAAACAGACCTTCATCATAAGAAAGGCCATGGAGTATTTTCACTGACTGTAAAATTCATTAATCTGATATGTTGCCGAATAATTTAAGAAGTTTTTTTTATTATTATTTCCATTGCTGCAGTAAAATCTTTTGGATTGATTTTTCTCTCTGTGTAAGAGATGCTCTTTAAGGTTTAATGTTGTAAGTACTGGGTGAAAAACTTTACAAGGTACCTAACATTTAATTAAATTTAATCAACATTTTGATTTTTCAAACTAATGAAATTCATATAAGGCATATGCATTTAACCAGGTATAAGTTTTATGACTTGGATTAGCCTAACAATTATATTACCTGACAATTTGTGAGTTAAAAAGAATTCAGACAAGAATTATGACACCTCTAAAGAGTCTGCAAAGTTCTGTAGGATTATTACTCACAAATTCTCCTGAGAAGATGATGCTCATCAAATTTTTAAGTAGGTCCGTGTCTTATAAATATGAAGATAATAGCTCTGTACGTCCTAGAACCTAAGCCTCCTTAAAAGTTAGGCTTTACAAAACCCACTTTCAACGTATTTGCTATGGTTTTCTGCTTTTCTGTGTCCAGTGTATACTTCTCTATTATTTGTCTAACAAATATAAGAAACTACTTCTTATTGAATTTTGTTAACTTTTAACTTTTTTTTTTCTGCCTCTAGGGTTATCACAGGAGATTGGTACTCGCACTACCAATCCACTGCCCCCGTGACCATTTTCTTTCTTTTTGATAGGACACAGAGAAATTGAGAGGGGAGAGGGAGAGAGATAGACACCTACAGACCTGCTTCACCGCTTGTGAAGCGACCCCCTTGCAGGTGGGGCAGTGAGGGCTCCAACTTGAATCTTTATGTGGGTCCTTGTGCTTTGTACTATGTGCGCTTAACCCCTGCGAGCCTGCCTGGCCTCCCTCAACATATTTTGATTGAATTCCTTTCTTAAATTTTATTAGAAAGATGTTTTACAGTGTAGTTGCTGACACATGGGTATAATTTCTATCTTCCATGACAGAGATCTCCAAAACATTCTTATCGTCAACTTAACTCCTTTCTTTCCATCATGCACCAGAATCCCCACGCCCTCTTCACGTTCTCCCATCCCATCTCGCCTCAGAGATCTTTATTTTGGTGTAACATAACACACCAACTCCACATTTAGTGTTCTTCCTTTATTTGTCTGTTTCTTAAGTTCTACCTAGACATGAAACAATCTGTTTTTTCTTATTTTTCTTGAATTAATTTTTTAATTTTTATTTATTTTCCCTTTTGTTGCCCTTGTCTTTTTACTGTTGTTGTTATTGATGTCATCGTTGTTAGATAGGACAAAGAGAAGTGGAGAGAGGAGGGGAAACCAGGGGGGGGGGAAAGACAGACACCTGCAGACCTGCTTCACTGCTTGTGAAGCGACTCCCCTGCAGGTGGGGAGCCGGGGGCTGGAACCCAGATCCTTACGCCAGTCCTTGCACTTTGCGCCACATGCGCTTAACCCACTGTGCTACCGCCCAACTCCCTTGAATTAATTATTTTATTTATTTATTTTTAATATTTATTTTATTTATTTATTCCCTTTTGTTGCCCTTGTTGTTTTATTGTTGTAGTTATTGTTGTTGTCGTTGTTGGATAGGACAGAGAGAAATGGAGAGAGGAGGGGAAGACAGAGAGGAGGAGAGAAAGATAGACACCTGCAGACCTGCTTCACCGCCTGTGAAGCGACTCCCCTGCAGGTGGGGAGCCGGGGTTCGAACCGGGATCCTTATGCGGGTCCTTGTGCTTTGCGCCACCTGCGCTTAACTCGCTGCGCTATAGCCTGACTCCCTGAATTAATTTTTTATGGTTTAGCTTTTTATAGTTCTTTATCAGTTCTGAGGCATTTAAAGTTGATTTGAGAAAAAAAATCAAAAGTATTTAAAAAATCCTGAAATTCAGTTAATAAAAAATATATATTACACCTTAAATTTTCAATTGTTTGATGTTGAGAAGATTTCTCTGAAACAACTCTAGTGAATTTCCCTCTAGATTTTGAATGTAGTAAAAATCAAAAAATACAGTTTCCTATGAATAATGCACTGTAATAATGTTTCAATTTAATATAACTTCTCATAGTAACATTATCCCACCAAATCCAAGACCCTAAATCTACAACCCCCTTAAAAACATACTGCTAAATCTTCTATCAGTTTATCTTCAAAGTAATGTTCTTCTGTTTCAATCCATGACTTTTCATATCCCTGAAGAAAGAGATTGACAGCTCGATGCCTAAAAGATAAGCACATTTTCAAACAAATGATTGTTTTTAGCCATAAATAAATTAAATGGGATTTCAGCTTCATGTTATTACTGAATTACCAGTGCTCTAAAAGAATAAAACAAAAATAAGTGGTCTACTTCTGACTGGAGAGACATTACATTGAGTGGATAGAGCAAAATTCCTCAGACCAAATACTGACTTGCATATAAATCCTGGTTTACCCATTTTAAAACTAGTTAACTCTCCAATTCTGAAGATTGTTATTTTCCCTTAGAGAAAATTAGGACAGTCCTTTCACATTCCATATTTGTGAGACTAAAAATGCTATTAAAATAAAGAAAATTGACTAGATGCTCTTTAAGTAGTAATTATTATAGCATAAAAGCATTCTCAATAAAAAAAAATGTATTATTTGTTCAACATTCAAGTTAACATTAGATACACGCCCTGAGGAATACAAAACAGAAATATATTAAATAAACTTTTTTTGCTGTTGTTATTGGATAGGAAAGAGAGAAATTGAGAGAGGAGGGGTACATACAGAGGGAGAGAGGAAGATAGACACCTGAAGACCTGCTTTGCCTCTTGTGAAGCGACTCCCCTGCACCTGGGGAGCCTGGGTCCCAAACCCAGATCCTTGTGTAGGCCTTTGCACTTAGTACTATGTGTACTTAACTGGGTGTGCCACCACCTGGCCCTCTTTATTGTATAAACTTTGTGGAAGTATATAACCAAAGATTAAATCAGAAGTGGCACAATAAGACTGTACCATGGCAAGAAAAGAAATGTAACAATGCACAAGGATCTGGGTTCAAACCCTCATCCCCACCTGCAAGGGTCAAGTGGTGCTACAGGCATTTCATTGTCTCTCTCTCTCCCTCTCTATTTCCTCTGTCCCTCTTGATTTGTCTCTGTCTCTAATAAACAAATTTTAAAAATGTGTGCATTTTGAAAAAAAGAATTTATTCTTTAGGACAGAGAGGGAAAGCACAAAGTGAAACTTGGACTAGGTGGGTGTACTGCACCAAAGCAAATGACTCTGGGGAAGGAAGGGAAGAGAAGGGGAAGAAAACCTTGGGGCCCCCAATGCACAACGATGGTAAAGGACTTAAGTTGTGGATGGGAGTGAACAGGACTTCCAGGGGGAGATGAGAGATTGTACCCATGTACAACTGAACTATTAACCATTAACTCCCACAACTGATCACTTTTAGATAAAATTAAAAAAAAAAACAAAAAAACGTTGTTACATTGGCGATAGCATAATGGTTATGCAAACAGACTCTCATGCCTGAGGCTGATCAGTGCTCTGTTTAAAAATAAATTAATAATGAAAAAGACTTTATTCTTTCTGACAGTTCTAACTGCTTCATCTATGTCTTTACCCTTTTTTTTTTTTTGCCTCCAGGGTTATCGCTGGGGCTCATGCCTGCACTATGAATCCACTGTTCCTGTGGCTATTATTATTATTATTATTATTTTGATAAAACAAAGTTGAGAAGGATAGGGAAAGTCAGAGAGAGGGAGAGAAAGACACCTGCAGACCTATTTCATGCCCTGTGAAGCGACACCCCCTGCAGGTGGGGAGCCGGGGGCTTGAACCGGGATCCTTACAGGGGTCCTTGCGCTTTCTTTTATGTGCACTTAACCCAGTGCACTACAGCCCACCATCGCACATCACACATTTTCAAGGCTACTAAGTTAACCTTTATTATTGTTATGTTTCCTTTCTTGCAATGGCACAGTCATATTTTGCCACTTCTGATCATCACTTGTGATGCTGTCCTTCTGCCATAACTTTTCTTATATTGGAACTTACTATAGGCACATCAAAGTCACCCATGTAGCATTTAAACAAGACACATGCTAAACCCTCATAAGAACTTTGGTTTAACGGGTTGAAACTTGAGTATTTCCTAAACAAGCTGAGGTATATTTCGTAAAAGTCCTAGATCTAGGGAGTCAGGCGGTAGCACAGCGGGCTAAGCGCACGTGGCGCAAAGCGCAAAGACCGGCGTAAGGATCCCGGTTCGAGACCCTGGCTTCCCACCTACAGGGGCGTTCCTTCACAGGCGGTGAAGCAGGTCTGCAGGTGTCTATCTTTCTCTCCCCCTCCTCTCTCCATTTCTCTCTGTCCTAACGAGGACATCAATAGCAGCAACAATAACTATTACAACAATTTAAAAAACAAGGGCAACAAAAAGGGAAAAAAAAAGTCCTAGATCTGAGAACCCTTAAAATAAAGGTTCAGCTCAGCAGGGGTAGATAGCATAATGACTATGCAAACAGACGGCCAAGCCTGAGGCTCCAAACAGAAGGCCAAGCCTGAGGCTCCAAAGTCCCAGGTTCAATCCCCTGACCCACCATAAACCAGAGCTGATCGGTGCTCTAGTGAAAAAAAAAAAAAAAAATAGAATAAGGGTTAAACTCTTGAAAATCCCATACCAGAGAGAGAGAGAGGGAGAAAACAGATTATAACACTATACATAGAAACTATTTCATAATCTGTTGCCCTCAACCTGACATGAGAGGGGAAAAAAAAAAAAGCAAGTAGCACACAGAGATGTCCATGAAAAGAAGGACAAGGTTGAAAATAGTTGAAATAAAAATACTATGAACTCTGAAGAATTTAGAGAAATAGTAAACAGAAGAATATGAATCCAAGGTGACTGTCCTATTTACTTAAATGGTAATACCATTATTGAGTTGGAAATTTTAAAAGGGACATTGCTGTGTGAAGGAAATTAATATGTGTTAAACTCAGTAAGTGTGATAAGATGGCATGGAAGGTAATTGTCTCAGTGAAGTAAAAAAAAAAAAAAAGGAATATTGTGCTGTTCATTTACTTTGTTGATTATACAAATTTTCTTTTTTTATTTTTTTAATATTTATTCATTCCCTTTTGTTGCCCTTGTTTGATTGTTGCAGTTATTACTGATGTCATCGTTGTTGGATAGGACAGAGAGAAATGGAGAGAGGAGGGGAAGACAGAAAGGGGAAGAGAAAGACAGACACATGTAGACCTGCTTCACCACTTGTGAAGCGACTCCCCTGCAGGTGGGGAGCCGGGGGCTCGAACAGGGATCCTTAAGCCGGTCCTTGCACTTTGTGCCACGAGCGCTTAACCTGTTGCACTACTGCCAGACTCCCGATTATACAGATTTTCTTAGAACTGAGTCATTTTATTTTTTCATTTAGACAGAGGGAAGGTTCCACCACACCTTTTCTTTACTGTTGATTTATTCTTATTAAAATTGCTGTGTTTTTTAAATTTCTCACTTTATATCATTTACTGAACTGTGAAATTAAACAAAATCCTAAAGCATGTGAATATATGAGTCAGAGATAGCCCCAATGTGCTAGTAAGAAATACAACTAGACAAAAAAAAAAAATGGGGGTAGGGGATAGTACAGTGGGTTAAGCACACATGGTACAAAGCACAAGGACCAGCTCAAGGATCCCAGTTTGAGCCCCGGCTCCCCACCTGTAGGGGGTGGCTTTACAAGCTGTGAAGTAGGTCTGCAGGTGTGTCTATCTTTCTCTCTCCCTCTGTCTTCCTCTTCTCTCTCAATTTCTTTCTATCCTATCCAACAACAATTACAGCATCAACAATAATAATAATGTTGATGTCTTGCACAAAAGACTCTGAGGTGGGGGGTGGGGGGACAGGGTTCAGGTCCTGGAAAAAGCTGACAGAAGACCTAGTAGGGGTTGTATTGTTATGTGGAAAACTGAGAAATGTTATGCATGTACCAACTATTGTATGTACTACTGAACGCAAAACATTAACCCCCCACTAAAAGAGGAGAAGGGAGGAGAGGAAGGGAGGGAAGGGGAGGGGAGGGGAGAGGAGGGGAGGGGACTGGAGGGGAGGGGACTGGAGGGGAGGGGAGGGGAGGGGAGAGAAGGGGAGGCGACTGGAGGGGAGAGGAGAGGACAGAAAAAAATGCTTTCTTAAGAGAAGTACTAGATTGCTGGACTGATACTCTGGACCACCATGTCAGAGCTGAATGTTCCAAGTTAGTCTTCTAATAATAACTATGTCTGCTATGTCTTAACAGAAAACTGAATGGCCTGTCAAATTTGTTGATAATTCACATAAATTAGTTTGACCTTGGAACTTTTTTTTTTTGCAAATACTAATAATCTTGAAAATAATAAGCAAGTAAGATTTATAGTAACAGAGTCAGCTCTCTACATATTCCATCCAACCCATTAAATAATCTGAATAACTGTGAGGCAAATCCTGTCAGGTGCAGATAAGAAAATTATAACAAAGTCAGGCAAGAAACTTGACAACAGTTATACAGTTACAGAATTCAAATGAAGACAGTCTGACTCTAAAGAGTGATTCCTAATTATTGTATTATGCCTGGCCTATCTAAGCCTATCGTTTTGATCTTCTTCACTATTTAAAATTTATTTAGCAATTAAACTACAGACAGAAATTCCCTAGGAATCTCCATTAAAAAAAAATCAAGTATTACAAAAAAGAGTTAAGAGTTAATAAATTTTCTCTGTATTCTTTTTTTTGGACTATTACACTCATGTTATTGTGAATACTAAACCCAGTAGGTGAGTTTATTTTTAACTCTTTTACATTTTTTTTTTCAGATTAGTGAGAGACAAAGACACCACAGTACAATCTGTAGAGCACCGCCCCCCCAATACTGTCCTTGTGGTACTGACGTTCAAACCAGGGGACTTACAAATTGTAATGTGTGCAATCTAGGGTGAGCAACTGCCCAGTTGCAGGGGAATGACTGTAATGTATGATACATGTTTAAAAAAAACAAAAAACTAACCTTGGCAAATTATATAAAGGAGCCATTCGAAAGCAGGCTACCACTGCCCTTTTCCTCTGCTTTGACAGTAGCTTGTGCCATACAGCCTTTTTTGATCTTTGAGGATGTTCCACCTAAAGTACAATGACATCAAGAAATAAATATTGGTCTCCAATGATCCCTAAACCTAGTGGTAATGATTTGCAACTCTTAGGTAAAAACGTTTGGGATTCTAACTAAAATTCTAATGGAAGAAAGCCTATGTGCCAAAGTTACCCATGTTAAACTTGAAATTGTTTCAAATGTTATATATATTCCTTAGTAGTAAGACATATTTTCCCAACAATGTGAACTTTAGAAGTTATGTCATGTTTAAAATCATTGAAATCTAAAATCACTCTATATACAAGTTCAATTCAGCTTGGGATTCTTCTCAGAAGTCACTTCTCCATGGTTCCTAAATATAGTATCTGCCTACACAAAAATGATCTTATAATTTACTAATGCATCAGTTTTACTAAGTTTCTCATGAGATAAAGATGCTAAAAAGAAAATTCTGCTGTTCCATAATATGAAAGAAGGGAAATTGACATAACTTCAAGAGCACATTATTAAGAATAAAAGAGTTTAATCTTGCAATAATAATAAAATATATAACTATTTTGTTAGATAGGAATAAATGAGAAAAACAAAAGTTGAAAATGATACAAGCAAGCTATTTATTTAGTTAATGGCATTTGGACACCCAAAAGAAAAAAAAAATTAACTGTAAGTATTAGAGAGAAAAAAATCTTAATATGTAACTTTCAATTAATTAGTAATCTCTAGACAATTAAACACTGTACTTCCCAGACCATAATATCTTCGGTATATAAATGTAGATTTCTGGAAGAAATAAAAATGTGATATTAGCTAAAAAAAAAAAAGTAATACTAAACTTATTACCCTTTGAAATAAGGAATCAAAATGTGCTGTAATGATGCTGTGAAAATAAAGTATTTACATTGACTGAAATAAAATGGGTAATTTTTTGATGAGGCAACTCAAATAATTTAAAAACATTTATTTCTGTGACCTCTCCCTCCAGAGGATACAAAAAAATAGTGTCCTTTTTGACAACTGTGGACTTCAATTTTCTTCATAATGACAGGATTAAGTCAAAATCATTGAGACTTAACATTGTAGGTAGAAACACAACTGAAAGTAGTATTAACCAAAAAGACAAAAATACTATAATTTAAAATTCAATTTTGGGATCCCAAACTGAAAATGTTAAGATTTTTTTAATGTTTTTTTTAAATTTCTTTATTGAGGAATTAATGTTCTACATTCAAAAAATGTTAACTTTTTATAGGAATTTTACATTCTCTTCAGCAAGGTGGCAGTCACCTAATGTAGTTAAATACTTAAGCATTGGAAATACAATAGTCAAATGGTCTCTGCATCATGAAGCTTGCTGATTTGTGGAGAATTTTATTCCCAAATAAAAGCATAAATAATACAGGAGTTGACACAAGTAATTTAATTCCTATAATTCATGTAAGTAAATGTTGGTTAAGATCTGTAATCCAAAAACCAAAACTAAGCTGTGTCTTTTAATTTCGATGTCTGGAAGAGCTGATGTTTTCACTTGGCTACAGTATGTGAGTTTGGAAATTCAGAGGCAACAGCTTACTCTCAAGAGAGAAAGTACCAGGAGTAGGGCAGTAGCGCAGCAGGTTAAGCATAGGTGGCACAAAGTGCAAGGACCGGCTGAAGGATCCAGGCTCAAGCCCCCAGCTCCCCACCTGCAGGGGAGTCGCTTCACAGGCGGTGAAGCAGGTCTGCAGGTATCTTTCTTTCCCCCTCTCTGTCTTCCCCTCCTCTCTCCATTTCTCTCTGTCCTATCCAACAACAATAATAACTACAACAATAAAACAATAAGGGCAACAAAAGGGAATAAGTAAGTAAATATTTAAAAAAAGAGAGAGAGAGAGTACCGTATACTATTGATGCACACAGAGGTCACTGGTAGTTGAGGAAAAGTGTGTGACCACTGTTTTTACAATGAGTGTTGCAATTTAAGTATTTCTGGCGAACTACTGCATCACTCATTTACAAATTAACATTATAGCGGTATTAAAGATATAAATTCTACACTCAGATATTTTCCACTCTACTATTCTTTGATAACTGATAACTTCTCTTTACTTGAAATTATAAAAAAAAATGAAATTATTATAAAATGTTCAGGAAAAATATTAAGATTGTATTAACTATAGTATTACTATTATGTCATAGACATTAAATAATAAATGTTGATAGAGAATGGTTTAAGAATGTCCTAATTTAATTTCATCCTAATTTATCGGTTCCTAATGCTTGATAATGGCATGGCATCAGAAAAGTGTTTAGTATCTGGAGACCACTGATTAAGCTAGAAGAAACGAAAAGGACGATACATGAGACTGTGTCATTATTTAACTGTTCAAGGCAGGACAGGAGATCACCAAATAATATAAAAGGCGAGTCAAAGAAAAATGCCCAATATTGATATATTAATAAGTTCTGGAAAACAATTAAGTAACAAAATTCTTGAGATGACCTAGGACAGTTAATTTTTATATCTGATATAAAATAAACAACCTGCCATGTCAACCACATCTTCTCATAAGGTCAGTGAGTCCTTTACTTGAGTTTTATAGGGCTACACAGACCTCCCAAGAAATAGAAATTAATCTTCTGTGTTCTAGATTTTTACCAACAGGACAAGATTCCTCATACAAAAATATAACCCAGTTACTTGTGATGTTTAAAATATTAGTTTGGGAATTTCTGAGAAAAAGTAATAAATAAGAAAACCAAACACAGTATAAGTTTTTTTTTGCTTAGAGTACATTAAAATATGACACTAGTCTCACATGGTTTAATACCAATGCACTGTTGTTCTCTAAAAGTAATTTTCCATTGATCTTGAAAATAACTAAATAAGAAAATATCTATGACAAAAGGAAAAATTAAGCATGTTAGAAAAAAAACTTCAAATATAAAACAAGTGGAAGATAGTATCTCAAATAAAATAGTAATAAAAAAGTACACGCATAAGCCATTTGAAATCAGGTTTAAGGCCTGAAGCATATATAGTTTTAGGAATGTTTTAGAAATTGAAATAAAACAAAGGCTTTGATCTCCCAAAATACATTAGTTCATCTAGTCTACAAAATTGTAACTTGGATTCTAAGCATTTCTAAATTATGTATTTTTTACAACCAATAAACTTAGTGTATATATATATATATATATATATGTATATATGTGTGCAAATAATGGTGAACAGTTAGTCATGCAGTCTCTTTTAAATATTTTAATTTTTTTATTATTTATTTTCCCTTTTGTTGCCCTTGTTTTTATTGTTGTAGCCATTATTGTTGTTGTTGATGTTGTCGTTGTTGGATAAGCCAGAGAGAAATGGAGAGAGGAGGGGAAGACAAGAGAGGGGGAGAGAAAGACAGACACCTGCAGACCTGCTTCACTGCCTGTGAAGCAATTCCCTTGCAGGTGAGGAGCCAGGGCTCGAACCGGCAGTCTCTATTTAAAAAATATTTTTGCATGGAAAAGGCAATTAATTTTTGCTCAGTGCAAAATCTAACCTGTTCAAGATGAAAAAGCACATTTGCTATATCTAATACTCTTTCTACTGTCTTCTCAGGATCTGAGGTATCTTCAGTCCTGTTTGGCAAGTCTTTGTAAAGAGCCATTTGCCATCTAATGGCAGGATCCTCCAACTGCAGAGAAGAGAAAAAATGTTTAGGGAAAAAAATAAATAAATACAAGGTTAGGATGTAATAATCTATAAAAACAATAAATACAGTGACTCTCCAACAGTTTCCATTTCTGTTTCCTTCCCAACTATCCAATATAGAACATAAACAATCCAGATATTCTCATGAGTAACCTATAATGAAGGGATTCATTTTTGTTTATCCAAGTCATACCCTGCTTTATCTGAATATATCCTAAAAGTAAATCTTGCAAAAAGAGCAAAAACAGAAAAAAAACAGCGCTTACACTGTAAAAACTATTGTGGCTGCAGAAGTGAGGGGAAGCTTAAGAAGTAGAATATATTGAGGATTATGTGGATCAGTAATGGTAGAGAATGTTCCATCCTCTGAAGGGAGTTTGTATAATATACTCTTACCTACCACCTGAGGAAGATGGGTCCTGAAATTAGTGCAACTTTGAATGTTCCTACTCATGGCCACAGATTGAGAGTTCAGACCTACAGGGATGCAGAGGTCACATAGGCTCCTAAACTGAATATGGGGCCCAGATCAAATCAATGGGGATTACAGCCAACAATACTTATACACCTTTCCCATATTTGGGAGCTACTCTCTTCCCTGATCCAGCTTTCTAGCACTTTTTCTAGCCATGATATCACCTCCCCAGACAATAACTTGGATCCACCTGCATTATCAGATGTCAGGCTCAGGCAAAAACTAATAAAGTCATGGGCCCTTTAGAAAAATACCTAAAATAGGCCTACTAGCTATTTCCAAAACAGAGACCCCAAATCTTCATCTTCAATATTCCAGCTTTTAGTTTCATGATTAGTCAACAATTTGTCTGGCTTTATATGTTAACTCTTCTTTCAGCCACCAGGTTCCATATGCTACCATGATGCCAACCGGACTTTCCTGGGCAGATGACCCCACCAATGTGTCCTGGAGCCCTGGCTTCCACAGAGCTCTGCCCCACTAGGGAAAGAGAGTGACAGGCTGGGAGTGTGGAGTGAAATGTCAATGCCCATGTTCAGTGGGGGAAGCATTTACAGAAGCTAGACCTTCCACGTTCTGCACCCCGTAATGACCCTGGGTCCATACTCCCAGAGGGTTAAAGAATAGAAAAGTTATCAGGGAAGGGAATGGGTTATGGAGTTCTGGTGGTGGTAACTGTATCCCTCTTATCCTATGGTCTTGTCAGTGTTTCCATTTTATAAATATTTTTTTTTCAAAAAAAGAATATATTGAGTGTCTCTGATGTTATACACCAGAACTTGGTGCTGGTATGTGGTGAGTCTTATATACATATGTAGGTGTCACTCTATTCCTTCTGATACCTCCATCTCTATCTCTCTATCTCTGTCTCTTACCCTCCCTCCCTCACTCCCTTCCCCCCTGAAACACCGCATTACTGTTCCACCAAACACTGAGCTACTGAGTGTCATCTTCAATGCTCTCAAGTGGTGCTGAGGCTTGAACTCAGGGCCTCCCATTTGGTACAGTGATGTGCTCTTACCCAGCGAGCTATCACCCAGCCTATAAAAAGCCAAATTTTCAGACACATATTCCAAAGGGACTCAACCGCAGCTAAATGAAGGGAATTTCCAACATTTATTTCAATTGAAGATATTTTATTCAAAATTTGACAAGTCTACTTATCTAGCTTAGAAGTAAATCATTTACTATCTTCAACACTTAATACAAAAAGATATGTATGTAGAATAGTAAGTGATTAAAATATATTTTCACTATGTTCACTGCTAAATTACATTCCTGTTATACTACTAGAGATATTAACTCATTTGAGATACTAAATGACCTTTGTATAAAATCTGTTTTACCTTGCCTTGTAAATGAATATTACTGCGGATTATATCTCGTACTTCATCCTCAGTGTCTTTCTGTCAAGAAGAAAATATTGTTAGAAGTCTTATAAGTAAATGGCACATCTATAGAAGTAACACAAACCTCTTTTGAACCAAATACGCCTAAACAAAGGGGGTACAAACACATGGGATCTTTATGGGATGTAAACACATGCTCAAAATCTAGGGAAATGTCTTTCAGAACAAATTTTGGGGAGTCTACTGAGAGGTAACCCCATTTCCTCAGTCTTTGACTTGTTTCAAATCAACAACCTATTTTATCTCTAAAATAAGTGCATGAAACTCAGAGTGCTTCAGTGTAGGGACAGGAGAAAGGAGAATCTGTCCTCACATGTATAGAAATATAACACAGTAACCCCAGTGCATAGTTTTGAAATATCTCATCCTCATTGCAGTATTTGTAATGGAAAGATAGGACATAAGAAATCTTGAGATGGGTGCAGTCAATCACATGCATATAAATGTGGATATGAAACTATATCCCTGAAATATTATAATTTTGTAAACTACCATTAAATCACAAATATAGATTTCAAAAAATCTTGACAAAATTCCTCATGCCTGCAAAAAACGCCCGATTTAAAAGTCAACACCTTATCTAACCACAGTCAGAACAATACATTATACTTCTAACACTGAAAAACAACCCTTCAGAAATCTGACTAGAGATTATATCACAGATTTTTTTATATAGCAATTCATATGAAACCCATTTTTTTTTCACTACCAATGACTTGTCAGTGTCTCGTTCATTTGGTTTCATAATGTCCCTGATAAAATCATTTCAAAAAAATTAGGTCGTCTTTGTAGCTGACAGTGCCTGTGCAGAAAAACTGCTTAATAAAAAACTGAATGTAAATGAAATATTGGCAAAGAACCATGAGACAAAGGAGTGCAAACCCTGGAGAGTAGAGGTCAAATAATCATTTCTACTAGTCTGAAAAGGAAGCTTACCAAACTAAATCGATTTTTGGCCAGAGCAATGAGTTCTTGGTCACCAGGGGCACAAATGTTCAAGCCAATGGGCAGTAAGCGTTTCAGAGCTGCTACGATAAGAGAAGTCTGCATGGAATACCGATCTCCTTTGCGCTTCATTTTCTTTCTTTCCTGATCAGAAACAGCCGCCTGGGGGAATGAAGCTAAGTGTTAGAAACCCATGGCTGCCTTACTTACATTCAGAACCAATGAGCCAATTCTAAAAAGATGATGGTTTTATCCTCCTTAATTTCTGCTAATCTCTACTAAAAAGAAAAAAGAAAAAAAAAAAAAAGGACTGTACAAAGAATAAGCTTTCTTATTTCATCTTAACATCTCTTGTTGCTTTTTTTTTTTCCCCTCTCAGATTCCTAGGCTATAGCAAGTAACCAAATATTCACTTCTACACAGTTTTATAAAGCACATTGCAAGTATAGAGAGACAGATGAATATATGAAACATCCATAGTAGTTTCAGACTGTTTCATAACTTTTGATGCATAAGAGCAAAAAATCTTCATGAGTAGTGAAGCAGTGCTACAGATGTCTTTAAATCTCTACCTTCCCTCTTTTTTTTTTTTAAGATTTACTTATTTATTTTTATTTTATTAGTGATTTTATTGTGGGATAAGAGGAGCACAAGCCCATACCATTCCCACCACCAGAGTTCCATATTCCCTCCCCTCCACTGGAAGGTTCCCCATTCTTCATCCCTCTGGAAGTCTGAACCAAAAATCTTTATGGGGTGCAGGAAGTGGGAGGTCTGGTTTCCATAGTTACTTCTCTGCCATCTACCTTCCCTCTTGATCTCTTTCTGTCTCTATCTAATAAGTAAGTAAGTAAATAAATAATATTTATGTCCTTTTGGGGCAAACTAGAACTGGAGGTAAATGTGCTTAATGAAGTAAATAAGGAAGTGAAAGACAACACAGATGGTTTTACTCACATGTAACAGAGAACTGAAACACATGAACTTGCCAAATTAAAGAGGGAGGAAGGAAGGAAAGAGGAAGGAAGGAAGGAAAGGCGGAAGGAAGGAAGGAAAGGTGGAAGGAAGGAAGGAAAGGCGGAAGGAAGGAAAGGCGGAAGGAAGGAAGGAAAGGCGGAAGGAAGGAAAGGCGGAAGGAAGGAAGGAAGGAAGGAAGGAAGGAAGGAAGGAAGGAAGGAGGGAGGAAGGAAGGAAGGAAAGAAGGAAGGAAGGAAGGAAGGAAGGAAGAAGGAAGGAAGGAAGGAAGGAAAGGTGGAAGGAAGGAAGGAAGGAAGGAGGAAGGAAGGAAGGAAGAAGGAAGGAAGGAAGGAAGGAAAAAGAAAGTCAACCCATCTTTAATAAGACCTTGGGAAAACTATATTGGTTATGATTGTGTAGGTGAGGGCACAGAACTTTGGTGATGGGAGCACTGTGAAACTACACACCTATTATCTTATAATGTTATAAATCACTAATAAAAATAATTAATAACTGCTTGAAGTTCAGTGGTTTAAGGGCTTGGAAGAAAGCATAATGGTTATGTAAAAGACTTCCATGTCTGATGTTCCCAGGTCTCACGCTCAGTTCCTGGCACCACTATATGCCAGATCTTGGCAGGTCTCTGGGGAAAATAAATAAAAATGGTTAAGAAAGAACGGTGTACAGTAGGGGTAGATAGCATAATGGATATGCAAACAGACACTCATTCCTGAGGCTCCAAAGTCCCAGGTTCAATCCCCTGCACCACCATAAGCCAGAGCTGAGCAGTGCTCTGGTAAAAAAAATAAAATAAAATAATTAAAGAAGAAAGAAAATATGGTGTAGATAAAAATGACATTAATCTATCAGAAGAAAGAACTCTTGCCATTTGCATCAATGTGGATGAAATTTTAAAGCATTATGCTAAGTGAATAAATTTGAAAAAAGATAAATACTATATATAGAACCTTATTAAAATCCAGATTCATAGAAACAGAGTACAGTGGTGATAGCCAGAGGGTGTGAGATGAGGGAAACAGGCCATAGTGTATACACTTCTACTTATGAGAGGAATAAATTCAGAAGATCTAATGCATACTATAATGATTACTCTTAACAATACTATATTATATACTTGAAATTTTCCAAGAGAAAAATCTAGTATGTTCTAGTCACAAAATGGTAAACATAATTTGCTACAGCAATAATCATGTCCCATATATAATCATCATTTATATATATATATAAATGTATCAAATCAACATGCTATAAAGTTTAAACTTATACCACGCTATATGTCAATTGCATCTTGATAAAAGGGGTGCAGGAATTAGTGAGTCTAACTTTAAATACTGAAAGCCAGTTGCTAGGTTTCAAAAGGCATTAAAAGTAAAATCTTAACCAGAAAAAGGACACTATTCTTTAATACAATGGTCAAATTGCTATTTTCTCATGTCAGTGAAATAACACACTTTATAATAGATGTAATCTGTATGATTTTGTTTTAAAACAAGCTATGAACTCAACTTCAGCAATGCCACTATATATGTTAAACATCATTTATATATCTACATCCTTTAACAGAAAACAGAATAAAGTTTTTGCTATATTTTCCCCCTCATTCCCTCCTAGGGATGACTTGCCTGGGTGCTTCCCTGTTATATGTGGTCACCTCACTGTAGGCCTTGCCTTCTCTTTCTAAAGAAAGGTGAGTAAAGCCTTTTTCTACCATGACTCTTATCATTGTGTCTGCTTGTGTTACTGAAGTAAAACAATTCTACACTAAAAGCTGTGTGCATGTATAATCAATAACCAAATCGCCAGGTCTTTGAAGTTTTGAGTTATAAATTCTTCAAAAAAACATTATCGATTAGTTATAGTTATATTCAGATACATATTTTTTCTACAACAGTGAAACAGATTAACAGGTTACAGTCATACCTTTGACATCTTTGACTTGGTATCAGTAATGAGGAAAGACATGTTGTTGATTTCATTCTGCACCACAAAATTCTGCTCTTCTCTTTTGAAGTTCTAGGGAGTTTTAAAGAAACTTCAGTTAAAACCATATTGACAGGCTCAATAGTCAATGATCAGAACCTACAGGCATGAAACCCCAGGTTTGATCCCCAGTACAGTAGATGCCAGAGTTGAGCAATGCTAAATATCACTTCTTCTCATTAAAATCAAAACAAACCTAGATCAAGAATCACATACACTATATTTATGTGATATACACTTAATACAAGTTATATATTTTTCTATTATTACATAAGCAGATAATAAACATTAAGTAAGTTCCTACTCACATGGGATTTTGACCAATAGATAAACACTTCTGCCACCATGCGGAAAAGATCCTCTGCTTCTGGATTAGGCTCTTTCAGCCACTTTGCCCTGAACACATAATAAAATACCTCAGTTTTATTGGTAGTTGTTAAATTTAATTTAGGAAAATCAACCTCCCAAATTTAGACTTTAAAACAGGTGACCTAAAATGAACATGCTCCCCATAGAGCTCATAAATGCTTTCCATATGGAATTCTAATGCTTTCCTATTACAGTTCTCACACTCACTCCTAAGCTAACCTTAGCAAAGCAATGACTGCAAAAGCTGAATAAGGGCAAGAGACTATCAGGCCATTCCACCAGCTGGGGCCCTAATTGGGGAGTCCTAAGATTCCCAAACAGACTTGATTGGCCTAGAACTAGAATAAATCCCACTCTCCATTGTTACCGGTCATTTCTATCAGGAACAACAAAATAGACCCCTTTGTGGGCCCCCATAGGACCTTGCCCTCAACCTGGATCAACAATGGTAGAGAATGTTCCATCCTCTGAAGGGAGGATGGACAACATACTCTGTGCTACACCTGAGGAAGATGGGTAGATACTGGGGCAGCATGAAATGTTCCTACTCATGACCACAGAATGTGAGCTCAGATCTACAGGGATGCAGAGGTCACACAGGCTCCTAAGCTAATTATGGGCTCCAGATGAAATCAAATCGATGGGGTCTACAGTCAACAATATTTATACCCCTTTCCCATATTAGGGAGCTACTCTCTTCCCTGATCCAGCTTTCTGGTCCTTTTCCCAGCCATAACATCATATCCCCAGACAATAACTTGAATCCACCTACATAGCAGATTTCAGGCTCAGGCAAAAAAAAAAAAAAAAAAAAAAAACAAACAAAAAAAACAGTAGTATATCTACAGACACTTTGAAATATAACTAAAATATGCCTGCTAGATATCTACAAAATGGAGGACCCCCCAACACTTCATCTGCACTATTCCAGCCTTTGGGTCCATGATTGTTCAACAATTTGTTTAGCTTTGTATGTTAACTCTCTTTTCAGCCACCAGGTTCCAGATGCTAGCAGGATACGACCAGACTTCCCTAGACAGACAACCCCACTAATGTGTCCTGGAGCTCTGCTTCCCCAGAGCCCTTCCCCACTAGGGGAAGAGAGAGACAGGCTGGGAGTATGCATAGACCTGTCAACACCCATGTTCAGCGGGGAAGCAATTACAGAAGCCAGACCTTCCACCTTCTGCAACCCACAATGATCTTGGGTCCATACTCCCAGAGGGTTAAAGAATAGGAAAGCTATCAGAGGAGGTGATGGGATACGGAGTTCTGGTGATGGGAATTATGTGAAGTTGTACCCCTTTTATTCTATGGTTTAGTCAATGTTTCCTTTTTATAAATAAAAAAATTTAAAAAAAGAATTCTAACACTACGTACAACTACCAGGATGCTAACTTCTATAGGTAAAAGATGAACTGTTGCAGAATATAAATTCAGAACAAAGTTTAAGTTGTTTGGTGAAAACAAACATATCAATAGTTAGCTAAGCTATAGTCACAACCAAAGCTGACTACAAAGCACTTAGCAAATGAAGCAATTTTCAAGACAACTAAGCCAATATGAATGTAATTAAATGAGATAACTCAATCACTTTTAAACATTATACCTGTTATAGTCCACAAATCTAATTAAGAGTGGGTAGAATGCATAGAGGTCTCTGGCCAAAGTAGTGAACTCATCTAGAATGAGAAGTTCTGCCTCGGACATATCGCCCCTCGCCTCAGCTTTCAGATGGTCTTCCTCAGACACCACCATTGCTGCCTTTTTCTTGAGTTTCTCCATCAATGGCAAGAAGTGAGTTTTCAAGAGCTGAGGTTTCACTTTATTTATAATTGGCTGGGAAAATACTGTGGGAAGGCACACATTAATCATCTGCTCGACATTAACATTCATTTAGACATGGGATGGATTGTAATCACAACTGCAGCTAGATTTAAACTTCCCTCCAACATATACCTTTCTTTATGATTCAATCTGCCTCCATTACTTTTCTAACCCAGGACATAATTACACAGTTGCTGTTTCAAAAATGAATTTGACATACTTCCATTTTTGAAGTGTCGGCAGCTAATTTAGGATAGTGATTAAAAAAATATATGTCCATCGCTTTAGTAATTAATTATTTTTACACAATGAAGTTAGGTTTCAAAAAAGAAAAGTTTTTATTTTCGGGATAAGCACGTCATATAATTATATAGGTCTACATACAGTTATCTCACTTTAACTCTTCCCACACCTATCCCACTAGAAGAGTTAATTTACACATAACACCACTTTTATTTTTTTTTCAATTAATTGTATCTGTTAGCAGTAGTTTTAAACCTTATCATACCATTTTCAAAACGATAAAAACTGGGACAATGTAGTATGAAACTTAATTAGCTATGGTGAATTGTTGTAGTTTTAAGGACTCTAGAGAGGGGAAAGGGGGTAGGAGCATATTGAAAAGGAACTGAGGGACTTCTAGAGCCATTTCAGATTGCACTTCTGATAAACTATAAAAACCAATGAAGAATCACCTGATAACTCAACAAAATACAACTAAGCCACAGCCACCAAGTTATGGATGCTACTTCAATTTCATCCTGAACACCCTGTGCAGATGACCTAACCAAAGTGTCCCAGAACCTCAATTCTCCAGAGTCGCACCCACTAGGGAAAGATTGAAACAGGCTGAGGATATGGGCTGATCTACCAATGCCCATGAACAGTGGAGGGGCAGTTACAAAAGCCAGACCTCCCACCTTCTACTCCCCAATAAAGAATTTTGACCCATACTCCCAGTGGGAGAGAAATGGTAGGGGGAAGTTGACAAGAGGGTTCTGAATTCCAATTCCATCAAGACCCAGAGAGAGAAGAGGCGAAAAAAAAAAAAAAAAAAAAAAAAAGCCAGGGGTGAGGGGGAGGACACTCAAAAGTAGTAGGTAAGAAAGCAGGACCAATAGAAAAAATGGGCAAATACAGATAGTTATAGAAGTAATAGTCAACCCATATCTGTCATCTTGGGGGAACTAATGTGGTTGGTTTTCAATGGAGGGAATGGATGAACAAAACTCTGGTGGTGGGAAAGGTGTAGAATTATACTGCTGATATTTTATAATTTTGTAAATCAATATTAAATCACCAATAATAAAAGTCAACAGAAAAAAAAAAAGGGAACTGAGGACTCTGAGCAAAAAAGTCTGTAGGGTTAATGGATATGGTGTGCAGATACCTATGACTACGTGCATAACATACCAACTGTCTAGTTATTTCCCCAACAAAGTGGTTTAAAAAATAATTCATGAGGGTCGGGCATTAGTGCAACGGGTTAAGTGCACATGATGAAAAGTGCAAGGAACCGCATAAGAATTCTGGATTGAGTCCCCCGCTCCCCACCTGCAGGGGATCACTTCAGAAGCTGTGGAATGGGTCTGCAGGTGTCTATCTTTCTCTCCCCTCCCCTCTCAATATCTCTCCTATTCAACAACAACAACTGCAATAACAATAATAAAAACAACAAGGGCAACAAAAGGAAAAAAATAGCCTCCAGGAGCAGTGGATTCATAGTGCAGCCACTGAGCCCCAGAGATAAACTTGGAGGCAAAGAAAAAAAAAATCCCTAAATATGATATGTACAGTGAGAAATGTAAGAGAAATGTTAAAATCAACCATTCCAACACTACTGAAATTAATAAAAACCTGGTGCATTTCTTTATAGGTTTGAATAAATAAATAACTTCATAAATAAATATATATGTTGGATATATATATATATGTATATTCCACCATGAAATATGTGACTTATTTATATATTTTTAAATCCTATTTTTTCAAAACTATTTCTCACACACCATGAAGCTATTAAGTATTTTCCAAGCCATAACATGCTGTAGAAACCTCAATGTTTAAAGACGGCATAATAGGGTGGGAGAGATAGCAAAATAGTTATGTAAATAGACTTTCATGCCTGAGGCTCCAAAGTCCCAGGTTCAATCCCTGCACCACCATAAGCCAGAGCCGAGCACTTCTCTGGTGTTTCTTTCTGTCTCTCTCTCTCTCTCTTTACATCTCTCTCAAAAATAAATAAAATATTTAAAAAAATAAATAAGTATGGCATAATATTCAATTACATGGCTATGTATAACCTATATAGACCACACTTCATGCCTTAGTATTTAAGTTGTATCTACTTACTCTATCTAAATTGTGCAGGGACAGATTAAATGTAACTTTTTGATAGGATCTCTGATTATCTCTACCCAGAGTAAGAGGTACTGTTAAAAGTAGGTTGTTTCAAAACCTAGGTTGATTTTTGTTTGTATATTCATTAGTTTTTACTTTTCTTTTTACTTACTAATTTTATAGACATTTTCAAATCTGGAAAAAAATCACTTAAAATTTGTAAGCACAAGCGCAGGTGGTGCAAAGCGCAGGGACCTATGTAAGGATCCCCGTTCAAGCCCTGGCTCCCCACTTGCAGGGGAGTCGCTTCACAAGCGGTGAAGCAGGTCTGCAGGTGTCTATCTTTCTCTCCTCCTCTCTGTCTTCCCCCTCCTCTCTCCATTTCTCTCTGTCCTATCCAACAACGGCGACAACAATAATAATAACTACAACAATAAAACAAGGGCAACAAAAGGGAATACATAAATATTAAAAAAAAATTTGTAAGCACACTTTAAGTTACCAAATAGATGCTTATATCTATTTTAAAATAAGAATATTTTGAACACAGAACAATATTAATAAAGATTAAGACAAAAAGTATTCCAGTCTGATAAATTTCAAATCTTAAAAAAAAAAAAACACTTTCCATTCTTACCTGCTAACCTTTTCATCCAGGCTCCCTCATCAATTCCCAAGTTATTGTAAATGATTTTCAATATATTCCCCAGAAGTGTGTTCATGTGCTCTGAGTTCAGGGCCGTACAACACATTCCAGCCCTATCTGGATTGTTTTCGGGTCCATGCTCCCACCAACGAGACATATAGCTACAAAGCATAGGAAGTATGACTTCCATTACATGTGGCATTTGTGTGTAGCGAATACCAGATTCAGCTAATTCCACAATTTCTTCCATGAGTTTCTCCAAAGATGGTATATTTGGACACATATCCTCCACATTAGCTGGCAAACTGAGAGCTGGAGAATTACACATAAAAACAAATTTTGTTCAATGAAAAAAAAAGTGACACGAAAGCCAGATTCCTACTGTTTGTAGCAGACTAAAGTATCCACTTCACACTGGGCTTCAAAACTCAAATGCAAAGGGAGAAAGAGCGCGCCAGTTCTTACAGATATCCCTCCTAGATAGATCAGCCTTCAGGAGTCATTAAGGTCTGTTTCTTTCTCTTTTTTATTTAATTTATTTTCAAAATAAAAAATAGAAAATATCGACACCCACGTTCAGTGAGGAAGCAGTTACAGAAGCCAGCCACACCTTCCACCTTCTGCGCCCCATTATGACCCTGGATCCATATTCCCAGAGGGTTAAAGAATAGGAAAGCTATCAGGGGAGCAGATGGGATATGGAGTTCTGATGGTAGGAATCATACCCCTCTCTTATCCTATGGTCTTGTCAGTGTTTCCATTTTATAAATAAAAATTTTTTTAAAAAAAAGTATCGACAAATCCATAGGATAAGAGGGTTAAAATTCCACACATTGCCCACCACCAGAGTTCCATATCCCACACCCTCCACTGGAAGCTTTCCTATTCTGCATCTCACTGGGAGCCTGGACCCAGGGTCATTATGGGGTGCAGAAGGTGGAAGGTATGGCTTCTGTAATTGCTTTTCCATTTAACATTGGCATTGGCAGGTCAATTTATACTCCCAGCCTATTTCTTTGTTTTTTTTAATTTTCCTTTTTTTCCCCTCATTTTCTCTTTTTCTTTTATTTAATTATTTTATCTTTATTTATTGGATAGAGACGGCCAGAAATCGAGAAGGAAGGGGGTTATAGAGAAGGAGAAATAGAGAGACACCTACAGCCCTGCTTCACCACTCGTAAAGCTTTCCCCATACAGGTGGGGCCTGGGGGCTTGAACCTGGGTCCTTGCGCATTGCAACATGTACGCTCAACCAGGTGCGCCACCACCTGGCCCCCTCCAGCTTATTTCTGTCTTTCAAGGTCTGTTTCTAAGAGTGACACTGTTTATCTCTTTGCAATGCTCTCCTTACTATTACAGTCACATTTTACACTTTTCTGAATGATCCTTTCATAAAATTCTCTCTTTTCATTACCCCTTGTCCCCACCTCTATCTCCATCAACCTCTATCTTTCCCAACACTCTCATTTTCTCTGTGTCCTATCAATACAGAAAAAGGAAAAAAAAAAAAAAAGGTGAGGGGCGGGGGAGAAGGCTTATGGATGCGATGATGGATTTGGCATGCAAGCACCAAGCTCCAGCAATAACTCTGATGGCAAATGGATATAAACAAGCATATTAAATTATTATTGCATTATTTTCTAGTGAGTTTTGACTTGATGAAATTAACTATAAATCAGTGTAACAAGGAGCTCTCGTGAAAATATGAGTTATAAAACAGGAGAAAAGTCATTAAGAGAGGCATGCATTTGAAAATCAAATAGTTTTTGCTCAAGTTCTGAGATCTTTTTAAAGCTAATGGAAAAACTGCAATATGTTTTATCAGATTTAGAAGAAATCAAGCAGAAAAAATGATATGAGGAGCACCTGTGTACTATTCTGGCTATAAGAACTCTGTTTTGATTGCTTGAAATGGTTGATTCGAGGAATAACTAGTTTCCACTTTGTTATTAAACTCAATTCAAAATATAGTAATAATTCTAATAGGTTCTTAAAGACTAATCACTGAAGTCATTAGCAATGGTTTAAACCATTTCAACTGGAGCAATAAAAACATAAAAGAGGCCTTCATCCCAGAAAATAATCAGGCTTGGCCAAATTGAAAACAACATGATGCAGGAATATATAGAGAAGACTTGGATATGTACCGCTAAATAAAAATCTTAGGGATATGCATACCTACGTTAGGCACAAGTTCAAGTTATTGATTACCTATGTCTTAAATGTATGTTTTTATTTGTTCTTAATGTACAACACTATGAAAAAGTCACAGAAAACCATTGCCATGAGGTATATATATTGGTAAAAAAAAAAAAAAAGAAAAAGAAAAAAAATCAAAGAGGTAAAGCCATCTAGGTGATAAAGAAGACTGTCCTATACTCACTGACTACTTATAAGAAATAAATGAATCCTGATAAAGGACGTAGGTTAGGCGGTGAGAATGCTGTGCAGACACTTATCGCAGGAAATGAGAAATTATATCCACATGTCAATAACTGTACTGTAAACCACTAATCCCCAATAAAATAATCAAAAAATAATTTTTTAAAAAGAAATAACTGAATCAGAGATCAGATTGCCTTAGTTTTTTTTTTTTTTTTTTTTTTGCTATCTGCTGATTATTACATATTAGTCTTTGGAGAAGAAACTAGACTGATTTTCTCTCATAAACACTATGGGAATAGTATATAATATTCCACAATATTTCACATAACAACACTTCAGAACAAACAGAATTAGAGATGGTAAACTAAGAGTTCATTGAAAAAATTCCAGCAGAAAAATAAAACAATTGCCATGAAGCTTGAATCACGTATCTCAAATACTTCACACACAGTTCTGTATTACCTGCTCTCTCCCGTGAAGACTTAGTATTGTAGATGGAATAAATATTATGTTTGTCAAGATGAGTTTCCAAAAAAGCTACAGGAAAGGCACCAGCAAAGGCAGCCAGACATTCTCCTAATGCAGACCGTTGTCTGTAAGTAGAAATAATGCTTATTATTAATATATTACAACCAAATAAACTGGTTTATTAGAACTGGCAAGCTGAAATAAAAATACACTATCATTATGAAAATGACCAGCCCCGAATCCAATTTTCACATTGCGAAATATCACACACTATCAGCAAAGACCTAGCATGAGAAAAGAAGATCAACTATCTGTTTGATACAAAAATACAGTACAGACCAGAGTAACAAACAAATCCTGTTAACTCTCTACAAGCTTTGTATTGCCTTACTACATTTTACTCTTATCATAAATACGTTATTCAGACAGAGAATGTAAAAGAATAATGTAATAAGTACTCATTTATGCTCCACTCAGTTTGAGAAAAAACCGCATAGAAAACTGAACTCCATGTGCTTCTCTATCCATATTCATCTCTCTCTTCCTAATAAGTAATCACTATTTTGCATTTGGTACTTATCATTTCTCCATATTTCTTTAAAATTGTACCCCTTATGTATTTTTAAACAACGTCTAGGGCATTTTCTTATAAACTTCACAGCTTTACTGTATTTCTGTTATCTCATTTATAATATTCCCACACATTTAGACTATTCTTTTATTTTCCTAGCTTCTTCCTTATCTTTTTCTTTTAACATGAAGATTTAGTAAAGAATTCCTATTAGGTATGGAAGTTAAAAACTAACAAATGTACTAATACAAAAATATTAATACTTTTCTGATAGTTTGCCATATGTAGGGAATTGGGGGTAGCTATGAAATATTAAGACATACTAAATATTAAAAACTTCCTATATAACAATACAACCCCCACTAGGTCCTCTGAATCCTTCTTGGACCTGTATTCTCCCCACCCACCCACCCCAGAGTCTTTTACTTTGGTGCGATATATGGGAAACTGGGGAATGTTATGCATGTACAAACTATTGTACTTACTGTTGAATGTAAAAAATTAATTCCCCAGTAAAAAATAAAAAAAGAAAAATTCATGTGAAGTGAAGTCAGAAACAGAAGGATGAGTATGGGATGATCTCACTCTCAGGCAGAAGTTGAAAAACAAGATCAGAAAAGAAAATACAAGTAGAAACTGAACTGGAATTGGCGTATTGCACCAAAGTAAAAGACTCTGGGGTGGGTGGGTGGGGAGAATACAAATTCATGAAGGATGACAGAGGACCTAGTGGGGGTTGTATTGTTATATGGAAAAATAAATAAATAAATAAATATTAAAAACTGAACAATAGAGTGCCGGCGGTAGTGCTGTGGGTTAAGTGCACATGGTACAAAGTGCACAAATTGGCTTAAGGATCCAGGTTCGAGGCCCCTGCTAGCCCTCTGCAGGTGGTTGCTTTGCAAGTGGTGAAGCAGGTCTGCAGATGTCTTTCTCTCCCCCTTTCTGTCTTCCCCTCATCTCTCGATTTCTCTCTGTCCTATCCAACAACAATGACAACAATGACAACAAAAATAATAACAATTATAAACAACAAAGGCAACAAGATGAGGAAAATGGCCTCCAGGAGCAGTGGATTTGTAGTGCAGGCACTACAAAAAAGGAAAAGGAAAGAAAGGAAGAAAGAAAGAAAGGAGGGAGAAAGAAAAAAGAAGAGAAAAGAAAAGACCTGAACAGTAAGTAATTTGTCATTTTCAAGAGAAGGAAGGCTTTTAAGGAGTCAAACTGTAATCAATTGATTTAGGGCAGGATATGATCCAATGCTCTGTCATCAATGATCCTCTCTCCTTAGTTATCTACTTTAATCTAGAGCTTAACTAGAACATTAAGTGATTGTTAAATACTTTTAATATGATAACTCTGTCAGCATATTATAAGCCCACTAGGAGGTTTTCTATAAGAACTGTATCTTAGAAATCAGTAAATGGTGGCTTTAGAGATAGTGCCATTGTAGAGCATAAGAGTTGTGTGTTCATTCCTCAGGTCCCTAATAACATATGTTGAGTGATATTCTCCTTATTTCTTACTCCTCAAGAATGAGTGAATGATTGAGTGAATATATACATGTCAATAAATAGGACTAAATAAGATTACAGAGGTAAAGTGGTGTTGTACCCAGAAGAGTGCACATGCCACTACACTTGAGGTGTAATACTTCGTAGAGTGCATATGATTTGATGTGTTTTTTTTTTGTTTGTTTGTTTTGTTTTGTTTTTGCTTCCGGTGTTATTGCTGGGGCTCGGTACCTGCACTAGGACCATTTTTTTTTTTCAGTTTATTGTTATTGCTAGTGTCATTATTATATTGTTGTTGTTATTGTTGGATAGGACAGAGAGAAATTGAGAGAGAAGGGGAAGACATAGAGGGGGAGAGAAAGACGCCTACTGACCTGTTTCACTGCTTGTGAAGCAACCTCCCCCCCCCCATTCAGGTGGGAAGCAGGGGGCTCCAACCCGGATTCTAGCGCCAGTCCTTGTGCTTTGCACCATGTGCACTTAACCCTTGGTGATACCACCCAGTCCCCTTAATTTGATTTTTAACCATTTGTTCTTTAAATTGCTATTCTTTAGACAATATAATTTGACAACTATTAATCAACTGACAAGATAAGTAGTATTTTGTAATATATTTTAACATATATGGCTGCAGGGAGTCGGGCTGTAGCGCAGCGGGTTAAGCGCAGGTGGCGCAAAGCACAAGGATCGACGTAAGGATCCCGGTTCGGATCCCGGTTCGAACCCCGGCTCCCCACCTGCAGGGGAGTCGCTTCACAGGCGGTGAAGCAGGTCTGCAGGTGTCTATCTTTCTCTCCACCTCTCTGTCTTCCCCTCCTCTCTCCATTTCTCTCTGTCCTATCCAACAACGACAACAACAATAATAACTACAACAATAAAACAACAAGGGCAACAAAAGGGAATAAATAAATAAAATAAATATTAAAAAAAAAAAACATATATGGCTGCAAACTTTTTGTAACTTACTATTTACCATTGTTGCTGTTACTCTTGCCTGTGGTTTTTTTTTCTTGATAAAATTTGTAATCAGGTTGTTATATTATAAAAGCATAAATATATAGCTATACATATTTATGTATCTTTATAGACACATATATAAATTAACTTTGCACTTGTAAAATGAGTTGAAGTGAATATAAAATAAACTTTGAAAATGAATAAAACATACTTGAAAAAAATTATAAAGTGATAGTCTACTACCAAAAATACACTTTTTAAAAAGTTATTAATTTACTTATTTGCCACCATTGGGGCTAAGTGCCTGTATGATGAACCCAGCGCTCCTGGTGCTCATTTTTCCCTTTTTCATAAACACATATTTAATTTTAAACCTCATATTAAGTATAATAATTGTTTACAACTGTCTTTTTAGCTTATTGATTCAAAGTTAGCTTCAAGATCACCTAACTACTCCCAAGAAATTCAACATGTCCATTTGTTTGATTACTATACAGTTAAAGAAAAAGCTATAAACACTTTTGAAGACTCATGCAAAATATATGATACTTGTAACAGTTATTAACATAAAATTAAACTTTTTAAATCTTACCTTTCCACATAGATACTCTTGCTGGTTCCCAAAGCATATAAGCTAGTCAGAATTCTATAACATGACACCTGTACATCTTCCACTAAGAAAAAAAAAGAATCTCACTTGAAAAGAAAACACTTATACATTGTCAGAAGGAAGCTGAAATTGAAATATCCATTTTTAAAGATATTTGAAGAAGCAACGAAAGAACAGATGTGCAAAATAAAAGGTATTATATCTCAAACAAAATTCTTTTCTTTAAAGAGTTTAAAGTTTTCTAAAGAATCAGGTGGCAACTATTCAAAATAACCTAAAACGTTTTCTTTAGAAGTTTGTTTCTAGAATAAGAATGAAGGGCTTCTGTAAGAATAAATCGAGCAAAAGAATATGTGAGAAGATGGGGAGATTTTGACTCTGGTTCCAAAGGTATATGCATCTTTTATTTAAACTTTCAAATGAATACAAACAAGAATGCTAGAGAATGAAATGTGTTAGTTATTCCTGAATTCACCTGATATTCAAAGCATAAGTCAATTGCTCTGATAGTTTTTGATAGTATAAAATCAGATAGGGAGTCGGGCGGTAGCAGAGCAGGTTAAGCGCACGTGGTGCAAAGTGCAAGGACCGCGCAAGGACCGCGTAAGGATCCCAGTTCCAGCCCCCAGCTCCCCACCTGCAGAGGAGTTGCTTCACAAGCAGTGAAGCAGGTCTGCAGGTGTCTCTCTTTCTCTCCCCCTCTCTGTCTTCCCCTCCCCTCTCCATTTCTCTCTGTCCTATCTAACAACGACGACATCAATAACAACAACAACTACAACAACAATAAAAAGACAACAAGGGCAACAAAAGGGAAAATAAATAAATAATTTTTTTAAAAAAAATCAGATAAAGCACTATAGATGATCTAGGATCTAATAAAACATGCTTAAGAGGGATTAGATTTGAAGAAGAACAAATTGTTAACTCCAAGTCTGCCACCATTTGGGGGAGAAAAACACCAAGACATGAATAAAAAAATAATCCTTTTTTTTTTTCCAGATCTACTTCCATGTCATTCTACACTGAACTGTAAACAATGTTCCTATTGGCTCAAATGAATGCTTTTGAAACTAATGGCTGTGTCCTTCACTGTAGTTCACCTGGGAGCCTACATCAGTGTGAGACTGAATGGGAGGATCTGTGTTCAGGACCCATGTGAATGTGTGGCAAAGAATCTCCTCTTTATACCAGTAATAAATAACTAAATTACCTTATGCAATATTATTGTACTGTTGGGCATTCTGTAGATGTTTTATAAAACTACATAATTCCTATTAAAAAAAAAAAGCTCATTAAATCCTCCATGAAAAGAAGCTGGAATCTATGAACAGAAAATATCTGAGTCATAATAGACCAGTTAATTAAGACAAAGATTTTGTTTCATTTGTTTTCATATTTGTTGGTAGTATTTAGTTTAGTTAGGAAAACAATGTTCAGTGGGGACTGAGGAGACAGCATAATGGTTATCCAAATGACTTTCATGCCTGAGCCTCTTAGTTCCCATGTTCAGTCCCAGCACCACCGTAAGAACGAACTGAGTAGCACTCTAGCAAAGACAAACAAACATACAAAACAATGTTCAATGACTCACTAATTTGACAAAACTATTGTTGCATGCCATATGGTCTAGCCACATGAGAAATATCCCACAGAAAAAGGTAATGTAGAAATAATAATATCTGGACTTTGCATTTCAATATGGAAGTGGACATGACTATAAATACTACTTTACTTCTCCCTTTTGTGAATCCACTCAGTTGAGTTATCTCTATAAAGAATAGTTTCATTAACACACATGTCAACCTTTCATACTAACAGCAAAGATACTTTAACAAGAAATTAATGACTGCGTAATGTAGATGCGGTCCTTGTAATTTCTGATGGGACTATTTAGAGAATGAAACTCTAAGTAATAAGTTTACATACATATTAGATCTTCTCCGAACTGATGTTGGCCAATATGCTCAAATAATGAAGACAGCATTGGCAATAGTGCCACCGTGGTATAATTGATAATCTGAGTAACACCTTTGGGTTGGTTTCGGGTGTGGGTGAACTGGCCCTGCTTTAGATTTTCCATGGTCTTCTCCAGATCCTCTGCAGCATTATCCAGGAAAGCTCGTAGTGCACTTTTAACACTCTCCAGGCCAGTTTTCATCACAGTCCTATGAAGGAAAGAAGGGAGAAGTAAAACTTGGCAAGAGGAACAAGTAATATTCTTCTATTATCCAACAGTTCAGCTAATTAAATTTCTCAAAATTCACTCTCACTTAGAGAATATCACTGAATATTTTCTACAGGAAACATTAAGGAACTTTTATTAAGCTTTATCCTAAATAATAATTATAACTTGATGGGTTATCAATCATGTTAAGCAAATTAATCCTGCATTTAGTCCGCATGTTGGATTTCAGGTTATGTTGATAACAGGGCATAGCAGAAAGTACACTGACTTGGGTGTTAGTCTACTTCTGTATTATTATGTAATCTTGAACTTTACTTAAATGTGATATGAGAATACCTCTTTATACTTCATATAAAGCAAAATGTTAGTACAAACGTGGAGCACTAGTTTGCTCACAAGGTCTGTGGAGTTATAGCTGGTCATTTTGCCTCATGTAATACATTTCAAGTTAACTCTCAGTTACATACTTAGCTGTTAAAGAAATTACTTGAAATTTAAATAGCAGTATATACTATCATAAAAACAGTAAGTTCCATGCATTTAAAAAAGAGTTTCATTTCACCTATACCAAAACAAAGAACAAAATCAAGACAGTAGGTAGGACATTTTTTTCCTTCCAGGGTTATTGCTGAGGCTCAGTGTCTGCACTACAAATCCACTGCTCCTAGAGGCCATTTTTCCATTTATTGTTGTTTCCATTTATCGTTTTCCATTATTGTTGTTGTTGTTATTGGTGTGGATATGACAGAGATAAATTGAGATAGCAGTAGAAGACAGAGAGGGAGAGAGAAAGACCCCTGCAGACTTGCTTCACTGCTTATGAAGCAAGTCCCTTGCAGGTGGGAAGCCTGGGGCTCGAACTGGGATCTTTGAGCTTTGCACTATGTACTCTTAACCCAGGGCGGTATCACCCAGCTCTCAGTAGGACATTTTTTAATATTCCTACATATAATTATCAACTTAGGGGGGAAAATGTACTCACCTTGCATCCAAAGTCTGACCCAAAATATGAAGACAGTTGACAATTGATGTTGCATCATTGCCTAAAGAGGAAGCAAAATGCTGGGTAAATTGTCTTGGGAAATTCACATTACTCTTCTCTTAATATTTGTCTCACAAATGTTAGTCAATAATAACTCAATTAAGAAAACTTAATGATAAAGTTTAAAATCATGCAGTTTGTCTGCTTAAAAGTGATGATGCAAATGTAGTAGAAAAGCAACAAAGCGTTTCTCATCAAATAGCTGACATACTCAAGAAGCATTCAAAGCACAACACCAGGCTGGAGTTTTAACTGAGTTCTTCAACTATATACTCTTCCTCCCATGCTGGCTCGTCTATTTTTAAATCATACAGTCCGATACCTCTTTAGGTCATCTCTAAACTGAAATGTGTGTGCTAATAACTTATTGGATTTAATTTCATTTAAATTCCTTTAAGTGTGTCTGTTTTCTTATCACACTTTTCTGCAATAAGAATGAAATCACTTGCATGAAGTAGACTGCATGAAGAGGAATGATTTTGGCCTGAACTCTATTAGTCTCTGGTGAAAAATATCATCTAAAAAAAGCAACAGAGGCTAAAGAAGTTAAACCTTGCTCTTAGAAAACATTTGAAATGGGAGTAACTCTTCTGGATGGTTAAGATAAAAATGCAACTCCTTCTGACTGGCATACTTTATCAGAAAGTATAGAAGTAAGAATTATACAATCATTAATATATTTTACTTTGTGATCGGGATACAGAAAAGCAACTACATAAAATGATGAATCCAAAATAAAAAAGTAATGTAACCATTCACAACAGTTGGATATGATCATATTTCTCGTTCTGTATTTTATAGTATACAATATGCATAATCATCTCCTTGATCCTAATGTTAACAACTTCTATTTGAATATAAATTGTTTGTTTATTTAAGTATTTATTATTGGGTAGAGAGAAAAAGGAGAAAGGATTGGAGACAGAAAGGGAAAGAGGCAAAGAGACACCTGCAGCTCTGCTTTACCACTTGTGAAGCTGTTCCCCTATAGGTGAGGATTAGGGGCTTGAACCCAGGTCCTTGAGCACTGTAATGCATGCACTTAAGCAGGTGCACCACCCCCTGCCGGCCCCTCGAAATAAAGTTTTTTTTAATGATATTTAAATGTTGTATCCTTTTTTGTTTGGTGCTGTAGCTTTGCATCTGCATGACTCCATTACTCCCTGTAGATTCTTTTCTATTATAAGTAAGATAAAAGAACGGGGAGAGACAGAGTAGAAACACTACCACACCACCAGGTCTGGTGCTCTCATGTGATACTGGGACTCAAACCTAGGTCCTCATGCATAATTAAGTGTATGCTCTATGGGGTAAGTTATCTTTTGGACCCATATAAAAATGTAGTATGTTGGGGGCTGGGAGGTAGCACAACAGGTTAAGCACACATGGTGCAAAGCACAGGAACCAGCTCAAGGATCCCAGTTTGAGCCCCCGGCTCCCCACTAGGTCGGCAGGAGTCTTTCTCTCTCCCTCGCTGTCTTCCCCTCCTCTCTTGATTTCTTTCTGTCCTATCCAACAACAATGACAGCAATAACAACAATAATAATAAACATAACAATGATAAAACAACAAAGGCAACAAAAGGGAAAAAAATAGCTTCCAGGAGCAGTAGGTTCATAGTGCAGGCACCAAGCCCCAGTAATAATCCTGGAGGCAAAAAAATGTAATATGCTTAATACAAAATATCTTTAAATGAATGAATTAAATATACATGGAGGGCTGGGGGAAATAGTATAATGATTACATAAAGTACTAAAATGCCTAAAACTTAAAGTCTCAGGTTCAGTCCTCAGTATCACATAAACAAGAGCTGAGCAGTGATCTGGTAATAACATATAAATATGATATATATGGAAGGGCAGGGGCAGATAGCATAATGGTTATGCAAAGAGACTCTGAGGCTCCAAAGTCCTGGGTTCAGTCCCCTGTACCCCCGCATCACCATAAGCCAGTGCTCAGGTAAAATACATACATACATACATACATACATACATACATACATAATATATGGAAAACAGTAATTGCCTTATAAGGTGGGCAAGTCATCTTAATGATATAAAACAGAAAGAAAAACAAATTAGGTGTTCATTGGTGAATCTGAGAACTCTAAATACCTCATTTATTTTATGTTTTGCATCTCATAATTTCTGTTAATAATGAAGACACAAAGTGCAAGGACCAGCATAAGGACCCGGTTTGGAGTCCCCAGCTCCCCACCTGCAGGGGGGTCGCTTCACAGGTGGTGAAGTGGGTCTGCAGGTGTCTATCTTTCTTTCCCCTTCTGTCTTCCCCTCCTCTCTCTGTCCTATCCAACAACAATGACATCAATAACAAAAGTAATAATAACCACAATGATAAAACAAGGGCAACAAAAAGGGGAAAAAATTAAAAAGCCTCCAGGAGCAGTGGATTCATAGTGCAGGCACCGAGCCCCAGCAATAACTTTGGAGGCAAAAAAAAAAAAAATCAGCAGAATTTGTTACATGTCTCTATAAACTGGTTACAGTGCTAGCATTTTCGCATATCCTTCAGATAAAATTATATACTTATTTATGTATTTACTTGATAAATATATGCTTAATATAAGGAATTATTGTACTTCAAGACATGCATAGAGTTTTCATAGTACTTGTATGTTAATGTGTAATATGATATTTAAGCAAAAAAAATCAGAATCAAATTACAATAAAAATCATACAGTGGAGAATAAGAATTAGAACAAATGAGTGAAGTATTGAGGCGAGTTGTCCTGAGGTCCTTCCCAGGAAGAAGATGGCATTTGAGCAGAGATTTTTATGAAGTGAAGGCATAAACTGTGTACAAATCCAAAGAAGTGTTCAGGCGGAAGAAACAGCATATGAAAAGAATGACACAAAAATGAACTTGGCTTTCCAGGTGGAAGCTGTCTGCTTTTGAAGAAGGTTAGGAAGCTCTGAGGACAGAAGGGGGAAAAGACCCAGTTTAAGAGAATTGCAACTACAGTAAGCTTTTGTTTTGTTCTGTTTTGTTTTCTTTGCATTTTTATTATCTACATCATGTAACAGTTTGGATTTTTTTTTTTTTTGCCTCCAGGGTTATTGCTGGGGCTCGGTGCCTGCACCACAAATCCACTGCTCCTGGAGGCCATTTTTTTCCTTTTGTTACCCTGGTTGTTTTTATCATTGTTGTGGTTATTATTATCATTGCTACTTATGTCATTGTTGTTGGACAGGACAGAGAGAAATGGAGAGAGGAGGGAAAGTCAGAGAGGGGGAGAGAAAGACACCTGCAGAGCTGCTTCACCACCTGTGAAGCGACTCCCCTACAGGTGGGGAGCCGGAGGCTCCAACTGGGATCCTTATGCAGGTCCTTGAGCCTTGTGCCACATGCGCTTAGCCCGCTATGCTACTGCCCGACAACCAACAGTTTGAATTTTTTAAGGGCAGTAAGGAAAGTATTCTTAGGTTTTGAACAGGAAGAGGTCTGATTTACACTTTGCAAGGATTAACTGAAAATGTGAAAAATTTTGGAAATAGCTCAGGAGAAAAAGAATGATAGTAAAAGAACCCTGGGGTATTCGGGAAAGATATTAATTAAATGTTCAACACTGTAGTATGCAGACCGAGCAATAACATCAATTTGATTACTAGCATATGTAAAAGTCTCAACTAATGATTGCTTTTGAGAGATAAACCACAAAGAGAGCTCAACTGATTTTTGTGTGTGCTTGAACATATGCAGGTGTATGTTGTCTCTGAGCTGCTCCACTCCTGGTCTACATTTTCATGTATAAAGAGAAAGAAATAAAGTCAAGAGGCAGAGAGCTACAGAGAGAGAAAAAAAAAATCATAGCACCAAAGTTTCTCCCAGTGTGGTGGGATCTGGGCTCAAACAGGGGTGGTGAATATGAGAAAGTAGGTGAGGTCTCTTGTCAGTTCTCTCATCCAGACTTTTAAAATAAAATAAAAGCGATCAGGGGTCAGGAGGTGGCGCACCTGGTTAAGTGCACACATTACAGTGAACTCAGGTTCAACCCTCTGGTTCCCACCTGTGGGGAGAAAGCTTCAAAAGTGGTGAAGCAGGGCTGTAGGTGTCTCTCTGTCTCTCTCTCCCTTTCTTACCTCCTCTTCCCCTCTCAATTTCTCGGTGTTTATCCAATAATAAATAAATAAATTTTTTTAAAAGCCATCAAAATACTGCCCTTCTTAAGGCTACTTAGTGCACCATAGTCAGGAATCTCAATCATGCTGCCAGTAAGTACAGAAAGAATTAGCGAAAGGTAGAGTAAATGTTCAATTTAAGTATTTAACATAATGCAATTGCTCAACTGCTTTGAATAGGATAAAAACCAAGAGCCTGATACTTTGAACAGAACATTATTTTCATCCATTCTAGACAGTTAGAAAGGACATAAGGATTATCCATTTGCTTCTAGATCATATATGTATCAGTGTATATGTGTTAAACATGAAAGGTATAAAGAAAAATCATAAATCATACTTGAATATGTTAATAGGAACATGAGTTCTTTAAAATAATGTAACAAGGGGAAGCTTCATAAACAGTCTGCCTCTCTCTCTCTGTTTCTATCTCTCTCTCTTCCTCTCTCTCTCTCCCTATCATTAAAAAAAAAAACAACAGCTTTTGGGAACAGTGGAGTCACCACAGCAACCACCATAAAATAATACAATTCTTTAAACAGCAAAGTAAAAGCCTACATTCAAAATATTATTTTTGAATATTAACCCAAACCTCTTTTGTAATTTTTTTAAATGTTGTTTTATGATTTTTTTTTTTTAATGTAAGGTTTTCAGAGTGAGTGTGTAGAAGGAATGGGTCTTGTACATGTTCACCATCATCCCATGTGTTATATCAGTGCTCCAGGTCACTTTTTCATCCAGAGAGAGACAGAGAGGGAGAGAGAGAGAGAGAGAGAGAGAGAGAGAGAGGTCACAACACCAGAATTTCTTTCATTGCTTCTTTGTGGTGCCAGGCATGATAATGAATCAGTACCCAGCAATTCAGATCCCTCTCCCCAGCGAGCTCTCTCTCCAACTCTGATATAAGGAGCCTATAACTCAGGGCTTTTCAGTGCCACTCATAGTTTGATATGTCCTGTAATCGAATATAACATAACATAACATAATATAATATGGAATTTCAGACTGCTAGTTGTCTCTCCTCTAAAAATAGTAGGAATAATCATTCTTATTCTCCATTTTTCTCTAATATGGTTCGCAACACATTATCTTACTATAGTCTCTTATTTTAAGAAATGACTAATCTTGGCAAATTCTTATAATAATAGAGAACAAAGTTATGCCAGAAAATATAAATTTCTCTCAAAATTATGAGGAGCTAGAGAGAAATGGAAGAGTGACAGATTATTATTTCTTAAGTCTGTGATATTGCAAGGAATAAAATGTTTGACTCTAACTCAGTGAGATGTATTGGTTACAGTGAGCACATATTTTAAGAAATTATATTCCATTCATCTGCTTCAAATGAGCAAATTTTCTTATAGTGATAAGTTCCAATGAAAGAAATAGCTGTATTTTCTGACATAATTTTCATTAATGGTGTCTGTTTCTGGTATTTATGACCAAAGTTATCTCTTAAAAAGAAATGAATTATTTAAATACCATATAAATACCAAGTTAAATCCAGGGAGACCTTGACTTCATAATAGATGCTGTTATAAAACTACAGAGTTTAAATTAAAAGAAAAACATAATGATCTTCTAGAGATGAACAGCAAAGATCAGTAAAGTAGCAGATTATATACATGACTAAACCCTTAATTTTGAAGCAAACACCATATTCCGTTCTCAGATTTATATGCTATCTTCAAGTATCCTAGTGATTTAAGAGCTGTCACTTTCATACGTGCTCTAAAGCTAATACAAACACCACTGTCACATTTATAGGGATAATACAAATAAATATAGGTTTTCTAATATCATCTGATACAAAAGAACAATCTATCTCTGTGTACTTGGATGGCATTTGGGGGCTTCCATTCACTAATTTATGCATTATAATTTTTATAAAACACTGGGAAAATAAACCCAAGGACTCACTCACGTACACTATCTTTCAAGACTTCTTTGAAAGAGAGAGAGAAAGAGGTGGGGAGATTCCACAGCATACTTGCCTTTAATGGAACATCCCTAGACATCCCTAGTAACCCCATCGGGACCAGGATTAACACAAGAAAGTTGTGTGCTCTACTGAGTGAGTTAGCTCCTCAATTCATAGGAAATAATTTTTAAGTAGATAAAAGAAGTTTAAGTATTAGAAATTCTCATTTTATATCTCAGAAAAAAAATTCAGCCAACTAAAGATAAAGTTTAGAGATATAACCACAGTTTGGCAAACAACTTAGAATAAATATTACATTACTTTTGTATTCGTTATCAATGCAATTACCATCATGGAAAACAAATGTGTATTTTTTTTTTCTTAGCCTATTTTAAAATCTTCTTTTCCTGGGTCTGGGTGGTGGTGCAACTGGTTGAGCATACAGGATACAGTGTACAAGGACCCAGGTTCAAGCTCCCAGTCCCCCGCTTGTAGGGGAAAAGCTTCAAGAGTGGTGAAGCTATGCTGCAGGTGTATCTCTGTGTGTCTCTCTCTCTCTCTCCCTCCATATATATCCCTCTTCTCTACCCCATTCTGGCTGTCTATACAATAAATACATAAAGATAATAAAATATTTTTTAAAAAATTTTTTAAAAATCTTTTCCTCTGTCTTTAATTTCGGACATATTAAGATTAATATGTTTCCAGGGTCGGGCGGTGGCACACCAATGAACCGCATACAGTACAAAGTGCAAGGATCCCGGTTCGAGCCCCCAGCTCCACACCTGCGGTGGGAGGGGGTCACTTCACAGGATTAATATGTTTCCTTCTACAACATCTTTATCTTTGCTCAGAGACACAACATTCAGAGTCTCTCTCCCTTTCTCAATTTCTCTCTGCCCTATCAAAAAACAATTTCTCTCTCCCCTCTCAATTTCTCTCTGCCCTCTCAATTTCTCTCTGCCCTATCAAAAAACAAAAAAATAAAGAAAAGAAACAAAGAAGAAAAGAGAAAAAGGAAACAACATTCAGATATCTCTCTGTGAACCTCACCTTCCTACCCTATCTTAATTTAGAACATGAACCATTTTTGAACTAAATTTCTACTGGGAAAAAATGTTCATCAGTCTGTTGCCTGTAGGAATACTATATATATATATATATATATATATATATATATATATATATATATATATATATATTGTACTATATACTATATGTATACTATATGTATACATATATATTGCAAAGATAAGGTGAAAGGAAAGTAAAAAATTAAATATGACTATTTGTGAAGGAACAATGTTCCTTCCTTAGGATCTACAGAATCCTTAGAACTACAACTTGCACCTCACAAGTGTATTGATCATCCTCCTCCCCCCCCTTTTTTAAAACATTTTCTTTTGTTTTAAAATATTTATTTATTTATATCCCTTTTGTTGCCCTTGTTGTTTTGTTGTTGTAGTTATTATTACTGTTATTAATGTCGCTGTTGTTGGATAGGACAGAGAGAAATGGAGAGAGGAGGGGAAGACAGAGAAGGGGAGAGAAAGACACCTGCAGACCTGCTTCACCGCCTGTGAAGCGACTCCCCTACAGGTGGGGAGCTGGGGCTCCAACCCAGATCCTTACACCGGTGGTCCTTAAGCCGGTCCTTGCGCTTTGCGGACGTGTGCTTAACCCGTTGTGCTACAGCCCGACTCCCGGTTGTCTAAATTCTTAAGCCTAGTTCTACACCTGTGAAGCGACTCACCAGCCGGTGGGGAGCCAGAGGCTCGAACCAGGATCCTTACACCGGTCCTTGCGCTTTGCGCCACATGCGCTTAACCTGCTGCGCTACCGCCCGACTCCCCCAAACATTTTCTTTAAGATTTGTTTTTCTAAATATTTTTATTATCTTTATTTTATTTATTGGATAGAGACAGCCAGAAATCAAGAGGAAAGGGGTGATAGAGAGGGAGAGAGACAGACACCTGCAACACTGCTTTATCACGTGCAAAGCTTTCCCCCTGCAGGCTGGGACAGGGCAGGTGTACTCAAACCAGAGTCTTTGTGTACTGTAATGCTCAACCAGGTGCACCACCTGCCCCCTCATCTCCCCCCTCCCCCCATGTTTTTTCTTTTCTTACTGATTATATTTATTCCATTTTGTTCTGAAGATGGGCAGATCACAAAGTTTTCATTGCACATTACTTTATATAGCCAAGTTCCCTCTTTAGTTTGTGTGTAACTAAATGTTTCTAAATCAAAACTGCACAAATTGACTAATCCTTAATTGATTAAAACCTCTGATTTACAAAGCTATTGGTACATTTTATGTAGCTCCTTAACATCCATAATCTCACAGTAAATACGACATCTAGAACAGATCTCAAATATTATTAGGCAGATATTTTAACCTAGTTTAAAAATGAAAAATCAAAAGTTCATAGAGGTCAAGTATTTAGTTCACATCATTAAGCTGCCCTAGTTACAAATATAGGACTTACATTTCTGTTTTCCAAATCAAAGCACACTATTCTCTCTCATATACGAGAGTATAAACCAGGTTGTCGCTGAAACATTAAAGGCTTACATCTGAGTTTTAAATAACTTAGTAACTTTAAAAGTTTGTGTTAGATTATGTTTAGTTAATAAAGACCTCTTGAAGTCTTTTACATTTTATAGATAAAAGTAAAACCAAATTTGAAACCATACACGACATGAAAATATTATAGACAATTCAAGGGATAAAGATGTGTAGTTGCTTGCCAATAAGTTCCTGTTTAAAATAAAAGTAATAGTATTTAAAATACAATGTTTAGATGGAATTATAGAGACAGAATGAATGTTAAAGTCTAGTTCTTCTCCCCTGTGGGTATGGCAAGTTTCATTGTACATATATCTTTAATTACTGAACATTTGGTATATTCAAAATAAAGGAATGTAAGAGAATAGACAAAAATTAATCCATGGCAGTAGTTCTTTTGAGGAAGTTAGGAACTGGAAAATGACAGAGATGTTTCTGGGATGATAAAAATATGTGTGTAAAATGTCATCAATTTATAACATCAAGCTTCCATAAGAATTATATACTTAGAAATATGTAAGGAATATTTTAAAGTTTTAAAAATAATTTTTGTCAAGATAAAACATAGGCAAACAGAGAATTATAGTAATTAAGAATTTGTAAATACTAAATACTCTGCTAATTAATAAGAATACAAAAAAATTACAGTTGAGAAATGGGTCTCCATCAAAGATATATGGCAAAGTTTTCTCTGAAGACAAACAGAAATTATTTGAATCTATTATGATTATAAAATATCTTGAAAAAGTACATAAAAAATTCTATCTGGATAGTTCTCATTGGTATTTCTCTATGTTGAAAAGAAGTCAATCAAAATTCTGTTAAGTGGAATAGATTTTGAAGATGCTTTCCCTATTAATCTGAATAATTAAAATAAAAGAATGCAAAAATCACAGGAAATGTATACAAAATAATCACTTTTAATCACTGAAGTTAGGAATTTCAAATATAGGATATTATTTGTGTGCACACACAAAAATACACACCTACTCACACACACACACACACACACACACACATACACACACCTGCTTCTTAATTCATTTACTGTGATATTTACGGAAATAATGTTATCTCTTAGTTTACACTGTAAATGGAATCAAACATAACATCTCTGTCAATACATTAAATGTGTTATAAATGAAATTATTTTACAGCTCTTTAAAAACCTAGAGAACAGAGGTTTAAATTTTGCTGCTGTGGCAGTTTATAAAACAAACAAACAGGCAAGTGCAGAACACAAATTCTGTCAGTTCCAGTCCCAAAAACCCTATGGCAAGAATATGTGGATGGTGAGGGAATCACCTCACATGAAAGTCTACAGGCACGTTCTTGGGAATGCTACATGAATTTTTCAGAAACAGAAATTGACTAGGGAGGGGTGGGGAGTGGTGCTAATACAGTCACATTTGCCAAGTGAATTCTTGGTCCCTCTCTCTTCACTTGAAGACTCTGAGGACTAGAATGAAGTACACATGCAAACCTGTAGTTGGCATCACAAAAAATAAGTGCTGTTAAAACTTTTTGATTTATGATAGTTCCTTTTCAGGCTATCAGAAGACCCAGTTTTGTTTTTATCTCTAAGCATCTTTAATTGTGGAGAGATATAAAGATGCAGAAGCTGTCATTTTTTTTTAGCCACATTAAGCTTTTTCTTAAAGAAGCTCTTCAATATTAAAACCTTTTGATTTCCTCCCCCTTACACCCCCCGCCAAGTGAGTTTTGGATTACCAGAGAAAAAGAAACCATCTTTGACTGTATCAGAGAAAATGCCACTTACAAAAACAACCTAGTGAACCTTATCTTGACCTATGTCATCCATGCATGCAGCCATGCAAACATGCATCCATGCAACAAAGCAGCACACAACAACAGTGCAAAAATGGCAAAGAAAACCCACTGCTGGCCATGCTAGTATTTTTTTCAAGGGTCTCCTTACCAAATAGTGAAATCCTATGCCTGACAAGAACTCCAAGTTTGCAGAACAGGCTGAAGACAAAGAAAAAACAAAAGAGAAAAAGGGAAAGGGGGAGGTAAAGTAAAAAAAAAAAAAAAAAAAAAAAAAAGACAGGGAGAAATAAAAAGAAAAGAAAAGAAAAAAGAAAAATAAACAGCTGATACATGAGCCGGAAAAAAAGCAACATGATGTCACGCAGAAAGAATCAAATTACTGAGCAGAATGTGGAGTACAGGTATTAAAGAAAGAATCTTTGAGTGCATATCTTTTACAAACATGGTTAAAAAAAGCACATATTCTAAGTAAAGAAACCAAAAAAAAAAAAAAAAAACCAAAAGCAAAGCTAATTAATATAAAAGCAATCTATATAAAACTCTTAAGAACAAAAAGTACTGAAAAACCATAAGGACAAATTTTATCTGCCCAAAAGTACTGCTGAAATCCTAGAATTTTGCTGTTGTTGTGGACATTATTTAACAATAGAAGTATGGCTTTTTTTGGGGGGGCGGGAGGGGAGATGTTACTTTTAGTATATTCTATCATTTGAACTTTCCTTTTTGCCAGCCTTGACCATACCTCTTACATGCACAACAAAGTATCCAGTGATTCTGAATATAGGGAGGTACAGACAGAAGCTTAACAGATCTCACTCAGAGGAAAACAGATGTTACAGATGTGATTGCTGAATTGACTTTTAATGCATATTGATGGGTGGTGCATATTTCTCTTATCTTCACTAGAACAAGTTCCTGACCTTTTGTGTCCTTCCTGGCTATCAGAAATGCAAGACTCCAAGTAAGGGTGGCTTTCCTTCCTCATTCAGTATGACAACACTGGTGTACACTAACTCTCAGAACAGATCCCAGAACCTGGGTGGTATCTTCTAGTGCCTAGCCATGCCACCAAGACTTAACTTGGACATTCGCAAAGTCCCCTCCTCCCACCATACACTTTTATTTTCCCCTAGAGCACTGTTCAGTTCTGGTTTATAGTAGTGCAGGGGGTTAAACCTGGGACCTTGGAGCTTCAGGTATGAGAGTCTGTTAGCATAACCATTATGCTATCTTTCCTGTCACAGTTCTCCTTTTTTTTTTTTTATTTAAAGCTATATCCCCTTATACCCAGCCCTTGAGATTCAGTTCAGTACATGCTGACTCTAAGAAGTGTTTCCTTACATCCAATGATACTTGACCATTCCCAACATAAAGCTGGAGGGCATTCTCATCAGGAGAATTCAGTGATCATTCGCAGATCTCTACCTTGATACTAACCTTCCATAAATTATAACTAGCATTATTAAACCCACACTCTTCTGAGCTCTGAGTGAGCACATGCTCTGTATAGACATAACTTGGTAACTTCCTAACTAAATCACCATCCATACTCAACTTGGCTTCCCCCCAAACAAAAGCATTATGTTGACTGTCCTGTCTTGCAAAGCTTTCTCACTGTGCAGAAGTACACTTGCCCAAAATGAAAAATACAGACTATACCATGGCAGAATGTGAGAAAAAAAAACACAGGGTTTTATGTGTGCTACTCTTCACTTTTACAAGTTTTGGACCTTATACCTCACCTTAGTCACCACATAGAATAATTTGCAGCTGAAAAATAATCATATAGGGCACTGTATTGTTTGTCCAAGAAAATAGTCATTGACAAAGGTCTAAGTGAATTTGAGTTCTTGCAAACTCTCTTATTAGTACTAAACATTCTAAAGCAATTATGTATGCAATTAAATGTATGCAATTAAATATCCATGCAACTAAAATTACTCCCATAATTGAATTATTTATCTTTGTGGTATAATTTAAACATAATAAAAGCAATAAGATAAGAGTAGCTCTCTCCAGGTCCCTCACTCAATGAAAATTATGCATACAAACTTAGAAAACACTGATCTCCATCTAAATAGCATGATTATTTCTTAAAACTATACACATTTTGAATCCTAATGTATGAAATATTTAAAATAATATCTTATCTCCTATTGATACTCTCTAGTACCCAGGGCCAAACATCCTGGAACAAGTATTAAATTTATAGTAGGACTATGTTTCAATCCAAACCTAGGATGTTTTGTTATGATGAAACATAATTGCTATGGGTCTCCCATTCTCTTGCATTATATTGGGTTGTTGGAAACTCGTGACACATTTTTTCATAGAAAAACATAAAGAGGGGGTGGGGAAGTAGTGTACCAGGTTAAGCACACATAGTACAATGCACAAGGTCCTGGTGCGAAGATCCTGGTTCCAGCCCCCGGCTCACCACCTGCAGGTAGGTCACTACACAAGCAGTGAAGCAGGTCTACAGGTGTGTCTATCTTTCTCTCCCCCTCTCTGTCCCTCCAGGGTTATCAATAGGGCTCAATTGCCTGCACTACAAATCCACTGCTCCTGGAGGCCATTTTTTTCCCATTTTGTTGCCCTTGTTGTTGCCAGATAGGACGGGGAGAAATCAAGAGAGGAGAAGCCAGAGAAGGGGAGAGAAAGATAAACACCTGCAGACCGCTTGTGAAGCTACCCCCCAGCAGGTGGGGAGCCAGGGTCTCAAATAGGCATCCTTTCACCAGCCCTTGCACTTTGTGCCATGTGCGCTTATCCCACTGCGCTACTGCCTAATTTCCCTAATTTCAGAGTTTTGAGCATTTCATATATATATATATATATCACTCAAATATGTAATTACAGGACCTGATGTTTTCACCAGTACTTTTGAGTTTTCTGCTGGACATCTCTAACTGAATGATTTGTTACTTTGCACACTTTCATAAATAGCTCAGCAAACATAATGTCTTCTCAACTTATTACTTCTGAAATTCCCTGGTTTTGCCAGTGAGATCAATATTGCTCTAATCACTCAGCTTTAAAAACTTAAAACTTTAAGCAAACATGTGCGTAAAGTGCACAGACCAGCATCAGTATCCTGGTTTGAGCCCCCAGCTCCCCACCTGCAGGGGGTTCGCTTCACAGGTGGGGAAGCAGACATATATACATATATATATATATATATATATATGTGTGTGTGTGTGTGTGTGTGTGTGTGTGTGTGTGTGTGTGTGTGTGTGTGTATATATATATATATATGTTTCCTTAAAAAATTTAAACTTGTTAGTGATTTTCCTTCTATTGCCTTATGAATTAATGCAAGACATGTGATTTTTTTTCTACTTAAGCTTCCCACATCCAACATCTCTTTATACTTACAGCTCCTATATATATATAATTTATAAAATTGAAATATTGACAAGAGTATAAGGATAAAAGGGGTACATTCCACACAACACCCAACCCCAGCGCTCCATATCCCATCCCCTCTCTTGATAGCTTCCCTATTCTTTATCCCTCTGGGAGTATGGACCCAGGATCCTTGTGGGGTGCTGAAGGTGGAAGGTCTGGCTTCTGTAACTGCTTCTCTGCTGAACATGGGCGTTGACAGGTTGATCCATACTCCCAGTCTGCCTCTCTCTCTTTCCCTAGTGAGGCAGGGATCTGGGGAAGTGAGGCTCCAAGACATATGGTGGGGCCCCTTATATTTACTGAACCTTCTATTTGTCTATAGGTGCAGTCATTATGACATGCTATGTGGTTTGATCCATATGTATGCATCTACTTGACTTCTAAGATCATTGAACTTAGGAACTATGTTGTTCTATGTATGTGCTTACCCTCAGACCTAGGTTTCTCAGACATTTTTTTTTCAATGAACTGTCACGTATATGAGGCAATACTTCTATTATGACAGCCTGAATTGCACCAATAACTTCCCAATATGGTCTCCCAGCAAATCTACTCTCATGAATCCAATATCACATTTTTTCCCCACACTGTCCTCCCTAAAGGACACTGATCAGTCTTCTGCTTAAAGAAGCTCTAGTGGTTTCTTAATGGTAATGAATTAAAAGTTAAAGATTTTTTCCCCTTGCTTCCAGGGTTATCTCTGGGGCTCAGTGCCTGCACTACGAATCCACTGCTCCTATGGCCATTTTTTTAGGTTTGTTTGTTTGTTTTGGCTAGGACAGAGAGAAAGATAGACACCTTCAGACCTGTTTCGCTGCTTGTGAAGTAACCCCCCCCCACACAGGTGGGGAGCCGTGGGGATCATTGAGCAGGTCCTTACGCTTAGTACTATGTGTGTATAACCTGGTGCGTTTCAGACTGGCTCCAAATTTAAAGCTATTTTCTAAAAATAAATTAGGGATCTGGGAGAGTGTGTGCCTTACCATACATAAGGCCCTCCACCCAAGCCCCTGCTCCACATGGGAACACCACTGCATCAAGGGAAACTCCACCAATGGTGGAGTAGTGCTATAGTACTTCTCCCTCTCTCAGTGTACCTCTGTCTGTCTCTTTCTAATATGAAAAGAATGAGAGTTGGGCCAGAAGCCAGAAGCACAATATGCTAGTTCCACCAAATATATATACTTCTAGATGATACTTCATTCTAGATGCTAATGTCAATTAAAACATTTTATAATTAATATAATCTACATACTCCCAAATTACTGTAGTCTACCTTTTATTTATATTATTTACATCTAGAAACTATTCTGTTTCCTCAATCTGATCCACATACTCATTAAGTTCAAATCTGAATGTCATGACTTCCACAACTCCCTAGTCAGTTCATATGTTACTCAGTATACTGATTACATTACTTTGAATCTCATAGCACTATTTGGCTTTTCTGTTAGAATGGTATTTATACTCACATACTTAGTCACTGCCAGTACTATTCTTGGAGTGCGGAAAGAGTTATTTATACTGCCAGGAAGTAACAAAACATTTAATAGAAACAACTTGTAAATCATGAGTACATCAAATTAGACCCACCTAACTGCACATAACTGTTTAATACAAATTAAAGTTCCCATTTTCATAAATATGAAGATATTCTGGCTTATTCAGTTATAGGGCTAGATTTTTTTAATCCATTGCATACTACTTTTTATCTACCTTATTTACTGAATATTTGACTAGTATGAGAAGAAATAAGCCATTTGTAAATTTCAGTTATTACATTTCATTGTGTCATATTATTTGGTTGGATTGGTTAATATGATAATGATATAAGCTGTCTTCAAACTTTTTTGACTGTGGGCCAGGTGGTGGAACATTTATCTAGGAGCACATGTTCCTATGCACACGGACCTAGATTCAAGTGGTAAAGTCATTACTGCAGGTATCTTTTTGTCTTTCACTCTATCTTCCTCATCCCCTCACAACTTCTTTTTTTCTCTGCTTCTTTCTTTCTTCCTTTCTTTTTAAACTTATTATTAGATAGAGATAGAGAGAATTTGAGAATGGGGGAAGCAGAGAGACAGAGAGACACCTACTGCTTCACCACTCGTGAAGCTTTCCCACTGTAGGTGAGGGCCTGGGGCTTGAACCTGTGTCCTTGAGCACTGTAATGTGTGTCTAACCAGGTGTGCTACTACCTGGCCCCTCCTCAGTTTCTCTCCTAACAATAAACAAAACAAAAAAAAAACATTTTGAATAGAAAAGTAGAATATTTCTTTTTTTTTTTTTCAAGTACATAAAATGATTCCAGGGTTATTGCTAGGGCTCAGTGCCATCATTACAAATCCACTGTTCCTGGTGGCCACTTTTTCTTTCTTTCTTTTTTTTTTTTTTCTATCTTATTGGATAGGACAGAGATAAATTGAGAAGGGGAGGAGGAGAGGGAGAGAGAAAGTCAGACACCTGAAGATGTGCTTCTCCTTTGTAAAGTGACACCCCTGCAAGTGGGGAGCCAGGGGCTGGAACCGGGATCCTTGTGCCAGGTCCTTGTGCTTTGTACTATGTGTGCTTAATCCAGTGTGCCGCCACCTGGCCCCCTAAAACTAAATATATTTCCAGCTGGCATTTTATTTTTTTTATTTAAAATTTTTTTAATATTTATTTATTTATTTATTCTCTTTTGTTGCCCTTGATGTTTTATTGTTGCAGTTATTATTCTTGTTATTGATGTCGTTGTTGTTGGATAGAACAGAGAGAAATGGAGAGAGGAGGGGAAGACAGAGAAGGGGAGAGAAAGATAGACACCTGCAGACCTGCTTCACCGCTTGTGAAGCGACACCCTTGCAGGTGGGGAGCCGGGGCTGGGGGGGCTTGAACTGGGATCCTTACGCTGGTCCTTGCACTTCACACCATGTGCGCTTAACCTGCTGCGCTAATGCCCAGCTAGTATTTTCTATACATACAAATTCAGATTTGTGAAACATTTGGAAAAATACTATTAGACATATATTCTAATGATTATTTTCTTTCATTATTATATATTAGTAATAATTCTCATGATTAAATAAAATTTTATCTTTGCATATGTCACAATTATTATTATTACCCTATTCATTTTCTAATCCAAGAATTTCTACTCTCTGAAGTTAATACTGTGTATGTTTGGTACTAAAGTGCTGTGATAAAATAAGTCACTTTTAATATACATGCATCATACCGTGTATTGGAATTTTAAATGGTATATTTTCATTTTCTGAAAGTCGAATGAGATAAGTAAAATTTACCAACTCTCTTTCCATGATAGAAAGGAAAGCAGAAGAGGAACTAATTCAAAAAGTCCCAAAGCAGTATTATAAGCAACGGTTAGAATTTCAACTATTATAGTTGAAATAAGCACAAGATAGTGATGGTCTTGGATACAGTAAGTGAATGAAAAATTAACAACTTTTGTAGCCAATGAGTTGTTCAGAGTGGAAGACTGAAGCTAAATGAAGATAACAAAACACAATAAAGTTGAGAAGAAGAAAATTGGTATAATTGCCTTTGCATATTTTCATATATAAATATCTATTTGTATTTTCTCTTGATTTCTGTAACTGAGTAATGTTTAAATTAACAATGCCTTCTGGGAAGAAAGTTTCAATTACAAAAGGTGAATCGCCAACCCAGGAAGGAGTAGATTTCCACTAGACTTGACCCCATGAGGTTCATTTGTAGCATGGGGCCTTGGCGTTTTTCTAGTACTGTGTGCACTCAAGGTCCACAGGGAGGACATCAAAGGAGGGACGTACTTGTGAATTCAGGAGGGATGGGCTACTCTCTCCCAGGGAAGGCAGAAAAAAAAATTAAGCAGGTAAAGAGAGGACGCACTAAAACTACCTCAGGTAATGCAGTTTGTGGAAACAATGTTTCAGGAATAAACCACTGCTTTTCTTATAATAGTGTTTTTCAACTTCATAGGAAGATTATCATCTGAAGAAATATGGGGGCCTCTATAATGTGACCGCAATTTAATATTACATGACTGGCTACTTATAAGAAGTATATATTGGCTTGGTAGAAGAGCCAATAAATTTGAATAAATGAATGCACTTAAATTTCTATCCCAAGGTCCAATGCTAAGCAATGAGAAATCTTACTTCTTTACCCTCTAGTGATAGTCTGTATTTTGTCTCATTTCATTTTGTTCAGTTAGCTAATACTACACTGCCATTTAGTATATTACTAAAGTCAAGTCCACAGAAAACCTCCATTTTACTTTATAAAGGTTATTCATTTAATATAAAAATATGCCCAAAAAGCTTGGTATGAGTACCAGTAAAATATGTCATCCAGAAATATATTTTCTCAGCACCCAATTTTCATGAATACTAAATTTGGCAGAATTTTTGGAAATCTGAATTGAAATTCCTAATTGAACCAAAAATAAATCTATAAGGGAAACTGCTAAGCTATCAGCTTCAGTGGCATGAGGTAAATTTTCAGAAAGTGCATTTTTTTTATCTCACTTTCTGCTAAGATTGATACATATTTCATGAAATGAGATATGCTTTCTTAAAGAATAGAGGTTGGCAAGACTACTAGATTTGAAGAAACTGTAAAGAAACTAGTGTGAAAAGCACATATATAAAAAATACTAGCATAGCAGCACTATAAATAGCCTATATATGTAGAGTCTGTGCTGTGTATATATATTTTATTAGTAATTTAATAATAATTAACAAGACTGTAAGATAACATGGGTACACAATTCCATACAGTTCTCACCATCAGAGTTCTGTGTCCCATCCTCTGTACTGCAAGATTCCCTACTGTTTATCCCTCTGGGAGTATGGACCAGATTCTCTATGGGGTGCAGAAGGTGGAAGGTCTGGCTTCTATAATTGTTCTATACTGTGTATATTATCCATTTTATTTAGAATTTCATTTAGTAGCAAAGTGACAGAAAACATTTAGAAGATAGGTATTAACTTACAGACCCCATATACCTCACAGTGTTTGATTTCAATAGGACAAGGGCCAATGAAGACCTGTGCTCCCATTTCAAGGCCCTTAGATATTCTCTCTCAAATGAAAATACAACCAACACAAATAATAGTACTTATCTCATATAGTTAATTACCTAGTCACCATTTCTTTCTCTTTGTTTGATGCATGCCCACCAGAACAGAGAGGTCTGCTTGCTGCAGATAGGAAGTATAAACGATGGTTCTTGAAATATTGATCAATTAAGGGAAGAACAACCTGAAAGAAAGAAACAAAATGAAAACACGTCTACACCGTCTACACTGTGGAATCTTTCAAGAGACGAATGAGCACTGAAACTATTGAGGCTTTGGAAAAGTCAGAGTGGAGTCCAGATGCAAGAATCCCACAATATTCAGAACCATGCCAGTCAGCACCAGTTTTTATGTGCGTCTATTAAATCTCGCTCTGCTATCTCCAGTGTGCACTGGTGTGTGTCTGTGTGTGCATGTGAGTGTGTGTGTGTGTGTGTGTATGTAAAGAGAGAGAGAGGGATAGAGAAAGAGAGAGAGAGGGAGGGGGAATATGCCTAATTTTCAACAGTTTGGAATTATTCAAAATATTTATCAAAATAAAATACTTTAAAGATATGCATATAATGCGATCCAGTGTCCTATTTGCTATGTAATAATCAGTGTCTGCATGTTATCAATTTTATGCACATGTCACTTCATTCAGTCTTAATAACTATTTGGTATGGTCACTTTCATATCCCTGCTTTGTAAGAATTAAGTCGAGACAAAAGTGGTGATGTATTCAGTCACACTGGTATTCCTTTACTAACTACACACAGTCCTCTTTTCTAAGTAATTAAAGGCAATTAATGTGAGAAACAGACCATAGTGCTATTTGTTTATATGTGATACAGAGGATTGAACCAGGGCCTCACATACACAAAGCATGTACTCTACCTACTTGATCACTTTTCCAGGGGCTACATTTTACTTCTTTGACTCTCAAAGCCCACCTCTAATGTCTGTGTACTACTTCTTTTGGTTCTAGCCAATTCCTCTACCTCACTGTATCTATTCACACAGCACTTAGACTCAAGTCTGTCTATAATTTTCCCTGCTTAGTTGTGTAGCAAATTTAATAATAATAGGGATATGCAAGTTTTCTGTGATTTTCTTAGAAAGCCTGCACACAATGACTAGCACATAATAGGTACTCAATAAATATGCCTGTCAGCCAGAACAGAGACATTTGTTTACTGCAGCTAAGAAGTATTAAGAGTGAGTGGAAACCATTAACACATTTCTGATAACTGATGAACATGGAGTCTAAATTGTAGTAGAGGGAGTCCGGTGGTAGCGCAGTGGGTTAAGCGCACATGGCACAAAGCGCCAAGGACCAGTGTAAGGATCCTGGTTCAGCCCCCAGCTCCCCACCTGCAGGAGAGTCACTTCACAGGCAGTGAAGCAGGTCTGCAGGTATCTATCTTTCTCTCCCCCTCTGTCTTCCCCTCCTCTCTCCATTTCTCTCTGTCCTATCCAACGATGACATCAATAACAACAACAATAATAACTACAACAATAAAAAGGGCAACAAAAGGGAAAATAAATAAATATTAAAAATTAATTGTAGTAGAATAATAAATATCAATGTGCAGGCCAAGACAAACAAATGACTGACACAGACTTTGAGCGCAATATTATATGGAATCATAACAAACAAGAAATCTTGTGACAGCAATAGTCTTGTAAACCAACATGTTATCAATAAAGCGATACTAAAAACATCAATCAAATCTTCATTACAGTAAGGGTTAGAGTTCTAAAATTAGATAGTAGAAACTGAATATTAAGCAACTGAAACAACAAGCCATTAGCAGAAACTAAAAATGCAAGTATTTTGAAAGAAATCTGAGAGAAGTCATTAAAACTTTAGGATGACTGCAACATTTGTGAGCAGAAAATCTTCCCAAGGTCATTTAGTCTTCATGACACTGAGTTCCCAGAATATAGTATAAAATGTGACATCCACGAACACAGGGTAACATTGAGTGAGAGAATGAACCTGGTGTGAATATGTTGCATCTCTTTGCCTCCTTCCATTACTTACTGAAAGGAAGTCATGTATGTTCCAGCTATGTAGTGATTTCATGAAGTCATTTTATGAGATAGAATAAATAAAATTAATAGAATGCATTTTCTAAATAAATATTTTATTTACTTTGAACCTCAGTTTCTTAATGTGTAAAATGAATGGAACTGAGGTCTCACACTAAAGTCTCTGTAGTGAAAATTTATTTTACAGTCAAATTGTCAACTAACAAATGTTTTTCTTCATCATAAAAAAATACTATCTAAAACTTTTTTGCGTAGGTAGGGGGAGAGTACAGGTCCTGGAAAAGGATGACAAGAGGACATAGTGGGGGTTGTATTGTTATGTGGAAAACTGAGAAATTTTATGCCTGTACAAACTATTGTATTTACTATCAAGGTAAAACATTAATACTCCAATAAAGGAAAAAATAAAGAAACTTTTAAATCATAAGACCTTCCAGAAATGGACTTATTACTTTTATATGGACTTAATACTTTTATACTTTCATATTTCCTATATGGTATGCTAAAGCCTGAAAGAAAGTATTGTGAATCACACTTCATCATTTGAGAAGTATGGTAGGGAAAGCAGAGTGAGTTAAAATATGTCCAAGACTGTTATGAAAAATTTTATGGTACAAGATTCATGCCATTATTTCATTCATCACTAATTAGAATAGAATTCTCATTTACAGACAAGTAACTTTTGAAAAGAGACAAATTTACAAAGAGGATTTTTTTTGTTTTGTTTTGCCTCCAGGATTATGGGTGGGGCTCGGTGCCTGCACTACAAATCCACTGCTCCTAAAGGCCATTTTTTCCCATTTTTGTTGCTCTTGTTATGATTATTGTTGTTGTCATTGCTGCAATTGTTGTTGTTGTATAGGACAGAGAGAAGTCAAGAAAGGAGGGGAAGACAGAGAAGGAGAGAGAAAGACACCTGCTTCACCGCTTGTGTTTTATTGTTGTAGGGATTGTTGTTGTTATTGATGTTGTTGTTGGAGAGAAATGGCGGGGAGGGAGACAGAGAGGGGAGGAAGATAGACACCTGCAGACCTGCTTCACCACTTGTGAAGTGATTCCGCTGCAGGTGGGGAGCCGTGGGCTCGAATCCGGATCCTTGCGCCAATCCTTGCGCTCTGTGCCATCTGTGCTTAACCCTCTACTGCCCGGTCCCCAAGAGGATATTTTATAAAATAACAGACTGAAGCAAAATCAAAATGGATTGTATACTGTACTTTAGCAAAGAACTTGATTTCTTGTTCATAAGGAAAATGTTCTCCTTTGCTTCTGCTGCCACCATCTGCAGAGAAGGAGAGTTTTTAAGTACAGCTTGCACATTAGACAATATAAGATAGTCACCAAGACCTACAAAGTTAGAACACATGCCAAATGTTTTATCCCACTAAACCAAAAAAAATTAAAGTCACCTCTGGCAGTGAAATTTTAAAAATATAGATTAAAAAAATTTTATTATTTACTTTCCCTTTTGTTGCCCTTGTTGTTTTTTATTGTTGTTGTTGGATAGGACAGAGAGAAATGGAGAGAGGAGGGGGAGACAGAAAGGGGGAGAGAAAGACAGACACCGGCAGAACTGCTTCACCGCCTGTGAAGCAACTCCCCTGCAGTGGGGGAGCCGGGGGCTCGAACCGGGATCCTTACGCCGGTCCTTGCACTTTGCGCCACCTGCACTTAACCCAATGCGCTACGGCCCAACTCCCAAATATAGATATTTTTAAAGTATCCAAATGAAACAGCTACTAAAGACAGCTCACATAAGTAATGTTGAATATATGTAAACCCACTGCTTTAGTTTCCAGATCTTATGATGCTTAGGGAGGAGGGGGTAGAAACTGGAATAAAGGAAAAGACCACATCTTCCTTCAGTAATAAAGGACCTCAGTCAGATGAGAAAAATGAGCATTCATTAAGTGCCATAACTGGCTGGATTTTAACATTGGCCTTAAATGAAAATTTATTATCTAGCATGACTGAAAGATTAAGTGTCTAAGACCAACATTCCAAGTGCAAAACTGCAATAACTGGCACTTACTGTGAGGGGAAAAAATACCACAATCAATAATGGTTTGCCAAATCACATCCAGCTAAAATAGAGACTCACCTTTGTTAAAAGATCATTTCACAAAGCAAAACAAGTACCCCTAAATTTCCCCAAGGTATGGAAATTGATTCCAAGGTTCAGAATTAATTTAGTAATACATTAAGCATAGAGATGCCTTTTGTACCTCCTTCTTGCATATAGAGGAGGCTGCATATACATAGAAAATTTAATAAAACAACTAAAAATCACCATAATGATAGGCAGAGCATATTTGGAGCTAAAAATTCAGAAATGTATATAAGGCTATAATAAAATTTGTAAATGGAGTTTCCATATTATAGAAGAATCATACTTATTTGTATTCTTAAGAATAGAAGTGAAAAAAATGAAAAAGAAAAAGAATAGAAATGAAAACAATGGTATTATTTGTTAAACTTTAAGACATAAATTCAAAAACATTTTATGGAATTTAAATAGTATTTTATACGAGTATAATGTGCACTTCCTTTGAATAAGTAAAAGAAAATAATGGCTCCTTAACACTGGTGCTTTTCATTTATGTATAATTTTTGAACTATATATGCTCTAACATATTATGCAAAATTCCTGAATAAATATAAAGCACTTTCTCATAAAAATTGTGAAACAGCTAAATCTTCTAATCATTCAAGAATTAAAAAGAGAGGAAATAACTTTTATTACCTGCTTACAATAGTGCTTATGGAAAAAATGCGATAAAGATTTGGAGAGACTATATTCTTTTTTTTTAATATTTATTTTATTTATTCCCTTTTATTGCCCTTGTTGTTTTATTGTTGTAGTTATTATTGTTGTTGTTGGATAGGACAGAGAGAAATGGAGAGAGGAGGGGAAGACAGAGAGGAGGAGAGAAAGATAGACACCTGCAGACCAGCTTCACCACCTGTGAAGCGACTCCTTTGCAGGTGGGGAGCCGGGGTTCGAACCGGGATCCTTATGCCAGTCCTTGTGCTTTGCGCCACCTGCGCTTAACCCGCTGCGCTACAGCCTGACTCCTGAGAGACTATATTCTATAAGACATTAAAATAGAAACAAGCATATCAATATTCTTCCTTTTATCGCCACCCAGTACTATTACCACCACGATATGCACAAATTACATATTATAGATCAGTTTTGTATAACTGAGTTTTGTGAAAAAGTTGATTAAAAAAGAGAAAAAAAAATAATAAAGCACTTAAGCTGTAGATATCAAAACAGGATGAAAGAAGGATTATTTTAAAAGAACAACACTTAAGAAAAATCTTTAATCACATTTAAGAGACAGAAGGTTAGGCTGATGGTATACCAAAGCTATGTATAAATGCTAAAATTAATAACAAAAAAAGATTTGACTGGGAGGGGTTTATTGATAGTGTTTTGTTAAAGGATCGAGGACTATGAACCTCAAGCAAAGACATTTTAAAACAGAAAAAAAATGAGGATTAAAAAAAGAAGTGGGGCCAAGTGGTGGTGCAAAAGGGCCAGGGTTCAAATCCCTGGTTCCCACCTCCAAGGGGAAACCATGAGTGGTGAAACAGTGTTGCAGGTATCTCTCATTCTCTCTCCCTCTCTTTCCCCTCCTCACTCAAATACTCTATGTCTTTATCTTAAATAAATTAAATAATTAACAAAGAAGTTATTAGAAACAAAGAGGGAAAATATATCTTTGAAAAATAAATAAATAAATATAACCACCCGAAAAAGATACTGTTTTTCAAAAAGGATCAAACTTTATTACTTTAAATCTTAACAATTAGAATGAAATTTAAATAATTCTAAGAAGGATCTCAAAATAATAGAAGTGAAAGAAGGCTGTCTTGATGATTTGTTCAGAACCTAAAATTAAAATAAGGAGTTCTTTTTCAAGCTGTTGTGGAGGTAGGACTTCATTGTATTTTAACAGAATAACAAGGTATGCTGCAATGCAAATACTCTAATATTGTGTGTGTTCCCAACAAGGCTAAATTTTTTGCAATTACTACTCAGAAATCTTGGAAATTTGCAGTTTTAGGTTTAAAAAAAAAACCTGAATGCTTCATGTCATAAGTGAAAACTGAACTATTCCTTAAACTTTTATGTCCTAAAAAAATGTAATTTCCAAGATAAAAAAAATCAATGCCAATTACCATGTTAAGCAGAAAAACATTATTTTCTTAATTCCGCCAAATTTACCCACCCCCAAGAATGTCTGCCTCCTCACTGAGAGATTCGGAAATTACATTTTTTAGGATATAAACATTTAAGGAATAGTTAAATTTTCCCTTATGACAAGAAGCATTCAGGGTTTTTTTTTAATAAACAAAAAACTAAAACTACGAATATTTCTATAGGCAACTGTTAAAACTGGCAGGGAACAAATACAGGCAACCTAGTAATCTGTGTTATTTCTCTATAACTAAAAAAAATTTATTTAGTAGTTTAATAAAAACAAGAGACAAAGTGAGGCCAAGACACTGCTCGTCTCTGGCATATAGGGAATGATGCAACCTGTGGCCATGAGGGTCTCAGGCATGCAAGTCTGGTGTGTTACCACTGTTCACATTTCCCCAGCTGGCTGGACTGCTGTCTTCCCTAAAGTTGTGAATGTTAAGAATAACAAAAAGTGGGCTCTGGTTTAAAGAACTATGTTACCTACCAAACTCCAGGATATACTGATGGGCTTCATCTACATAGCGAATAAGTTGCTGAAGAAAACTATAGGCAAATCGTTTCTCAATTGAGGGTGTATCCAATTCCAGGTCCTTGAATCCTCTGTAACAACAAAAATGAGTTAGGAAGTCAAATGCTACAGAGATCATGTAAAATTCTGTTATGTGTATGTATGTATGTATGCTATATAATATTCATATTGCTTAAGGAGAAAATGGTACTTAATTTACCAGGGATACTTAGCATCTGATAAAAACCTGAACTAAATTTCTTAACTATTTTACAACAAAACTTTGCCTTTAGAAAAACAGTGTCATTTTTACCTAGAGAATCTAAGTGATGAGTAAGGATTATATTGTCAGGTAACTCCATTATGTGTCTGCCCTGTCTGCTTTGCAAACACTAAACTTAGTAACTGTAAGGTGAAGACAGACCACTAAATAAGTCTTCAGCTTTAACTGTAGTGGAAAAGCTTAAAGATTCATCATCACACAAAGGATGGATAAATGGAATAGGTGAGCTTTTACCTGGATACAGCATATCCATTGATCTGCAAAAACTTGAGGATATCTTGTGCTTTCTCCCTATCCTTGGCCTTCTCTTTGGCTGTCAGTGTATCATAAGGAACCAGCAAGGGATGGTTTCCACCTCCTAATAAGAGAATATGAAGAGGAGTGTAGAGAGTAATATTAGAAAACTATATATTTTAGTTAAATTCCAAGGGTGTGTGGCTATACTAGTTAAAATATGCCTACTTGCTATCTTCAAAATGGAGGACCCCCCAACTCTTCATCTGCATTACTCCAGCCCTTAGGTCCATGATTGGTCAACAATTTGTTTGGCTTTGTATGTTAACTCTCCTGTCAACCACCAGGTTCCAGATGCTAGCATGATGCCAACCAGACTTCCCTGGACAGACAACCCCATCAATGTGTCCTGGAGTTCTGATTCCCCAGAGCCCTTCCCCACTAGGGAAAGAGAGAGACAGGCTGGGAGTATGGATCAACCTGTCAACACCCATGTTCAGTGGGGAAGCAATTACAGAAGCCAGACCTTCCACCTTCTGCATCCCACAATGACCTTGGATCCATACTCCCAGAGGGTTAAAGAATAGGAAAGCTATCAGGGGAGGGGATGGGATACAGAGTTCTGGTGGTGGGAATTTGTGGGGCTATGTGTAAGCTTGATAGAGCTTAGGGAAAACTCCCCCCATCCTTGGATGGAGGTCTGGGAAAGACATCCCCTTGTTAGTCTCTCTCAACCAAGATGAGCAAAGGGGAAAAACAGTCTCTCAGACTTAGTTCTTCCCTTTCAGACTCTCAAGCCCACAGAAACCTCACTGTCTCTCCCCATTAACTGCAGGCCACACAGCTGCCTGCTTTAAGGTTCATTCAAAGTTCACATAGTCACCCAGAGTTCACACAATCACCTCACTTTTGATCACTAGAGAAAGCATACTCCATCAAACACCTCCTTGACTTCAGTCAGTGAAACTCCAAACATTATTTCCTTATAGCCTTCTGATATCTATCAAGCTTGTTTATCTTCTATCTCACCCTGATGGTTAAACCCCTATGTTTCTCTCAAATACCTTAAGTTGCTTGCATCATGGAGAATAATTGTCTTGACCTTTATGTATCTCATCAATTCCTGTCATACCAGCCCCCTACCACATGGGCAAGCTGACCTTTAAGAAACCTGTAATTTATGACATGTTTGAAATATGTTCTTTGTCTAAATTCCTATTTAAACCCATGTCCATCTGCCATTAAATGAGAGTGTCCTAATTCTCCCCAGTGTCTCTTGTCTTGTCACGTCGTCTCTTGAATGAGCAAGAGAGAACCAGTCATTTATCTTTCTTGCTGGAATTCACCTCACGTAAGTGCCAGCAGGAATTGTGCTAAACTGTACCCCTCTTATTCTATGGTTTTGTCAATGTTTCTTTTTTATAAATGAAAAAAAAAATTTAAAGAAAAATATATATTTTACTATAATAGAAATAAACTACTATGACTATGGTATGTTTTAATTACAAATAGAATTTTGAGAACTCGGGAGTTGGGCGGTAGCACAGCAGGTTAAGCACACGTGGCACAAAGCACAACGACCAGCGTAAGGATCCCAATTCGAGCCCCCGGCTCCCCACCTGCAGGGGAGTCACTTCGCAAGCAGTGAAGCAGGTCTGCAGGTGTCTATCTTTCTCTCCCCGTCTCTGTCTTCCCCTCCTCTCTCCATTTCTCTCTGTCCTATCCAACAACAATGACATCAATAACAACAACAATAATAACTACAACAATAAAACAACAAGGGTAACAAGAGGGAATAAATAAATATTTTTTAAAATTTAGAGAACTCATAAGACTTTTATTCTCTCTCTGATTCCTTAATGTGTTACAATTCTTGAAGTCTCCTTAGAAGACTGTAGTTTTTATGAGACCATTAACACATAAATATACAGGCATTTGAAGTAGCCATGAAGATAACATTTATAACATTAAGGGAAAAAAATGTTTTCCTCTCCATTCAAAGGAACTAAAATTGTGGAAAGTGTGAATACAAAACACTAAAGAACACACAGTTAAAATGAGTAGAATTATAAGGCACATTTGAAGGATTATATTTCTTTCTATCCTACAGTGATAATAGAAAACAGTTTGTATTATGCATTCCCAATCAGAGTATGTTGTTTCACACATTTCTAAGTACATTAAGATCCATATATATCTGGTCCAGGAAGTGGCACAGTGGATAAAGCACTGGATTCTCAATCATGAGTTCTAAGTTCAATCCCTGGCAGCACATGTACCAGAGTAATGTCTGGTTCTTTCTCTCTCTCTGCCTGTTTTTCTCATTAATAAATAAATTCTTTTTTAAAAATCCACATGTACATTGATACATTAGAAATTGGTGTCTCCAATACCTAATAAGAATAAAATACAAATTTGACAGTTTAAAATATTTGGCAAATATTTTTAGGTTTCTAGTACAGCTGTTTATAAAAATACAAGTAGTTATAAAAAAATATAAGCAGTGTTTCTTTCTTTTCTTTGTATTTATTTATTTACTTACTTACCTATTTATTGCAATCAGGGTTATTATTGGGGCTCAGTGCGGGCACTATGAATCCACAGTTCCTGATGGCTGTCTTTTACCCCCCGCCCCCTGCCCCTTTTTATTATACTTGCTCAGACAGATAGAAATTGAAAGGGGGAGGGAGAGAGAGGGAGAAAGAAAGATAGACCTGCTTCACCATTTGTAAAGCAAACTTCTGCAGGAAGGCAGTGGGGGTTTGGAACTGAGTCACTGAAGCTGGTAGTATGTGCACTCAACCAGGTGTGCTATCACATGGCTGCTGAAAAGCACTTTCAGGGAGTCAGGCAGTAGCACAGTGGGTTAAGCGCACCTGGTGCAAAGTGCATGGACTGGCATAAGGATCCCGGTTCAAGCCCCCGGTTCCCCCCCTGCAGGGAAGTCGCTTCACAAACAGTGAAGCAGGTCTGTAGGTGTCTATCTTTCTCTCCCCCTCTCTGTCTTCTGCTCCTCTCTCCATTTCTCTCTGTCCTTTCCAACAACGACAGCATCAACAACAATAATAACTACAACAATAAAAAAACAAGGGCAACAAAAGGGAATAAATAAATAAATACTAAAAAAGGACAAAGAAAGAAAAGCACATTCAGTGATTTAAAAACTCTAGAAAAGGGAGCTGGGCGTTAGTGCATAGGGTTAAGCACACAAGGCATGAAGCGCAAAGACCGGCATAAGGATCCTGGTTGGAGCCCCAGGCTCCCCACCTGCAGGGGAGTAGCTTCACAAGCGGTGAAGCAGGTGTACAGGTGTCTATCTTTGTCACCCCTTAATATCTTCCCTCCTCTCATGATTTCTCTCTGTCCTATCCAACAGCAATGACAAGAATAACAAAATAATAACAACGATAAACAACAAGGGCAGCAAGAGCGAAAAAATAACCTCAAGGAGCAGATAACCCTGGGGAGAAAAAAAATCTAGAAAATGCTTGAATTTAATAAATAATAGAAAATGCTACAAAACTATGAAAGTTTCAAAAATGCATAGGTAATTACAAACAAAAGTCTGGCATAATAAGGAGTACTGCTAAAGTTCCAGCAAAAATAAGAAGCACAGTATGCCTCAAATTTAATTTCTTTAAAAAAAAAAAAAATGAAGCCAGACAGCGGCACACCTGGTTAAGTGAACACATTACAGCAGTGTGTAAGTACCTGGATTCAAGCACTTGATTTCCACCTGCAGGGGAAAAGCTTCATAAGCAGTAAAGCCGTGCTGCAGGTGTCTCTCTCTGTTTCTCACTCGCTATACCCTTTCCTTCTAAATTTCTCTGTCCTATCAAATAAAATAAAGTTTAAAAAAGAATACTACATTTATTTATTTTTAAAGAGAGAAGTACAGAGAGGAGAGAAGTGGAGAAAGAGAAATAGAGAGAGACTCCCTACTGCTCAGCTCTGGTTTATGGTGGTGCTGGGGTCTGAATCTGGGACCTGTGAGCCATAGGTACAAAAAGCTTTTTGTATAACCATTATGCAATCTCCCCAGCCCTCCAAACTTAGTTTCTAAAATACACAAGAAATACATCCTGTATGGAATATGGACATTCCTTAAAATATAACAGCTAAAGGAATTCCAAAATAAAAGTAATGGAAAAATGTCTTTTTTTTTAAATTATGGTGACAATATAGAAGCAATTAAATCAGTGTCCAATGTGTTTTATCCAGGAACTAATTTAACAAGCACAAGCAAAGAATATTTCCCACACATAAAACAAGCAAATAAGAAGGCAGTGGAGAAAATACCATGTTTTCCCAGTTTGCTTTGACTGAGTACCATCTACAGAAATACAATCATGCACTAAAACTTATGGCCATTAGGGGTCACTATACACTCATGAATGCAAAGAGACACTCAGAACTACCAAGAAAAACTTCATAACAAGAGCTCATCAGGTACTTTGCAATATGATAATAATAGTATAAAGGAAAATAGAATTGTCAGAAAGTAACACTACCAAACATTCCTGACTAGGAAGAAAGAGAGAATAAACTTGTTAAGTGTACTGGGAAGAAATTTCATTTCTATTTTAACCAAAGATATAATTTAACAACATGCTTTATGAAAACATTATAAGCATTGTACCATTGAACCATTGTAATCATCACCTAATTAGCACTTCATTATTGCATTCAATCATTGATTCCTAGAAAATTATTTTAATTTGGTCACTTAATTTGTAATCCATAATGATTCTGAGGTGGAATATGAGGTGGAATCCTTTTTTTTTTTTTTTTTTTCCTCCAGGGTTATTGCTGGGCTCGGTGCCTGCACCACGAATCCACCGCTCCTGGAGGCCATTTTTCCCCCTTTCGTTGCCTTTGTTGTCGTAGCCTCGTTGTGGTTATTATTACCATTGTTGATGTTGTTCGTTGTTGGATAGGACAGAGAGAAATGGAGAGGAGGGGAAGACAGAGAGGGGGAGAGAAAGATAGACACCTGCAGACCTGCTTCACCGCCTGTGAAGCGACTCCCCTGCAGGTGGGGAGCGGGGGCTCGAACCGGGATCCTTACGCCCATCACTTGCGCTTTGCGCCAGGTGCGCTTAACCCACTGCCCACCGCCCGACCCCCACGAGGTGGAATTCTAGCAGGTACTTTGGGGAGGACAGAGAGAGGAAAGGAAAAGGAGCTTTCAAAATCAGCATTTTGAAAATACTAAGTATCTTCTGATTCTACGTCTCTACTAAATTAAATAGAGATGATATTTTAAAACCAGCCAGCAAACAAGATGTTATGTTTTTTATTACTATGACCCACATAGTCAATGACTGCCACCTCTCCAGATTCAAAGGAGGTCTCGAAACTTTACATCAGGCTCAACCTGACGCTGTTGACTGGCTACGGAAGAAGGGCAAACGCTAGAAGAAGAACTATGTTACTTGATTGTGTTGTAAGTCTTTGCTACAGGCCTCATATATAAATATCTTACATGCAGAAAGGTAAGGAAATAAGCTAGATACAAAAGGAAATGAGCATGCTATAATTCTAAATCAATGTCTCAAACATGCCAGTACTGGCTTGTGAACTCTTAACAATAAAGAATCAAGACTGGGGGTGCGTGGTGATGCAGAAAGTAGCATTCACATGTTACCATGTGCCAGAACCAGGGTTCAAGTCCATGATCCCCAGCTGAAGAAGGGAAGTTTCATGAGTGGTAAAGCAGTGCTATAGGTATCTCTCCTTTTCTATATTTCTGACATGCTATAAAAAAAAAAGGCAACTTGGAGCAGTGAAATCTTGCAGATACGAAACCCCAGTGATAACCGTGGTGGCTAATAATAATACTGTTTAAGAATTATTGAATTTGGCTTCATGACAGATTATCATGACTCAAATTCCTTGAAGTAGCAGTGGGGAAAAAAATTAAAAGGAATGTCAGGGGAGCTGTGTGTGGGTACACTTGGTTGAGTACATGTTATAAGGCATATGAGCATGGGTTTAAGCCCCTGGTCCCTACCTGTTTCATAATCAGTGTAGCAATACTGCAGATGTCTCTCTGTCTGTCTTCCACTCTACCTCCTCCTCTCCTCTTGATGTCTCTCTATCTCTACTCAATAAATAAATAGGAAAGCCAGTGCTTCACATTTTTCACGGTGGGGAGTGGGGCCCTCATCCTTGTGCATGGTAATACTTGTGCTTAATGCAGTGTGCAACGGCCTGCTCGCCCCTCCCAATTATTTCTACTAATACAGATTAAAATTATCTTAATAAGAAGTCAGGTGGTAGCGCAGTGGGTTAAGCACACTTGGCACAAAGCACAAAGCGCAAGGACCAGCATAAGGATTCAGGTTCCAGCCCCAGGCTCCCCACAGCAGGGAAGTCGCTTCACAGGCAGTGAAGCAGGTCTGCAGGTGTCTTATCTTTCTCCCCCCTCTCTGTCTTCGCCTCCTCTCTCCATTTCTCTATGTCCTATGCAACAACAACGACATCAATAACTACAATAAGAAAACAACAAGGGCAACAAAAGGGAATTAAAACAATTAAGTTAAAAAATTCTCTTAGTATATAAAGTGTATAGTAAGTGTACCGTTTGTGCCTTCTGCTTTCCTTCTAAACTCTTCAATATTCCTAAGGAAGATGGAAAAGATATTAAACAGATAATCCGAATGAATGAAATAGAAATTTTCTCTGTGTTTTTGTAAAGCAGATTAATTTCCTGCAGACACAAAAATCTGTATGAGAGCCCAGAATGGGGCTGGAAAAATAGCTCATTTGGACAGTGTACTGTTTTGCTAAGTGTACAGCCCAGGCTCCAGTAGGCCTCCATCACTGTAGGCTTCTGCGCTGTGGTTTCTTTTCTTCTTTTTCTCTGTGCCTCTCTGTATCTGAAAAAGTCAGGTCACAGAAGTGAAACCTGAGATGATGCAAGCAAACAAGCAAAAAACACTAAACCAAAGAATAAGAGGAGGTTGAAACCTACCTTAGTTTGTATACTGATTCTTTTAGGTGTCTAACTATCTGCCTGACTCCAAATAGCAGTCTTTTCCTCTAGATCCTTTCTTCCTGTGTTTTTTTTTTTCTCTCTTGCTGTTTTTCTCTTTCTTCTTTCTCTGCCTGTATCTCTCTGCTTTTCTGTATCTCTCTCATACTCACTTTCTCTAAGACACACACACACACACACAAACACACACGCAGTTTTTTGAGTAGCTTTTCTTTCCAACTCTCATTTCTCTTTTTTTACTAATCTCTACAACATACAAGCCAAAGTGCAGTGCAGTTTACTTCAAAATCTTAGTTAGTGGGGGGAAACAGTTCAATTGGCAGAAGTACTAGACTAGCACCACATGTACCAAAGGTCATAGTCTGGCTTGTTCTGTCTCTTACATTCTGCCTAATGTAAAACTCTCTAGCTTTCATATAATAAATAAAATAGACACCTCACTTAATGGTCTATTATTTTGGTCTTAATTCTTTTTCAAAATAAGAGATGAAAAAATGTACTCTTGTGTCAACAACTATATTATAAACTATTGCCCCCCAACAAAATGATTTGGATAGAACATATTAAATATCTATAAAAATAGGAAGTATTCATGCAGTGTGTGTATAGTAGGAAGAATAACACTTTGAAGACTAGAAAAGATTTGATAAACAAGTGAAGAACAGTAGTATTTTGTATAATTGCAGAAAAGTAACATAATAACAGCTATACTGTACAAAAGAGAGAGAATGGATTGCATAATAGAAAAGGATATGATAGAAGAAATATTTAAGTTGAGGAGGGATCTCAAGCAAGAAGATCTAAGTAGACTGGCATCTCATATACATAGGTATTTAGGTACATATGGCAAGATTTATGGCTATCTACATACTACAGTGAACAAGAAAGTATCGTTGAAATTCTGACACTTAAAGAAATATGCACCAATTGTCTGGGAATTATAGAGTTTCCATCCTGAAACAATTGTCGGTATATTCGAACCATTTAAAAAAGAAAAACAAAAAACAAAAAACGTGGTGAGTCAGGCGTTAGCGCAGCAGGTTAAGCGCACGTGGCGCAAAGCACAAGAACCAGCGCAAGGATCCCGGTTCTTGCCCCCAGCTCCCCACCTGCAGGGGAGTCGCTTCACAGGCAGTGAAGCAGGTCTGCAGGTGTCTATCTTTCTCTCCCCCTCTCTGTCTTCCCCTCCTCTCTCCATTTCTCTCTGTCCTATCCAACAGCGATGACATCATAACAATAATAACTACAACAACAAGGGCAACAAAAGGGAAAATAAATAAATAAATAAATAAATATTTTTTAAAAATTAAAAAAAAACACACACACACACACAAAAACGTAAAATAGGGGCCAGGTGGTGGCACACCTGTTTGAGTGCACATGTTACAGTGCTACAAGGAAGTCCCCAGTCTCCATCTGCGGGGGGAAAGCTTCACCAGCGGTGAAGTAATGCTACAATTGTGTCTCTGTCTCTCCCTTTCCTCTCAATTTCTGGCTGCATCTACCCAATAAGTAAATCAAGATAATAAAAATCAATAAAAAGGTAAAATACTTTTCTTTTTTTGCTCCCAGGTTTATCGCTGGGGCCTGCACTGAGTCCACTGTTCCTAGAAGCCATTCTTTCCTTTTTTTAAATTGGATAATACAGACAGAAATTGAGAGAGGAGGAAAAGATAGGGGGAGATAAAGATAGATACCTGCAGACCTGCTTCACAGCTTATGAAGCAACCCCCCTACAGGTGGGGAGCCGGGGGCTCTAACCGGGATCCTTGCGCGAGTCCTAGTGTTTAGTACTATGTACCCTTAACTCTGCACCACCGCGCAGCACCCCCAAATCACATTCTTTCTTTTTTTCTCTTTTATTATCTAAAAGGGCTGAATACATGGTCTATATCATATATTCATGTAGTCAAATTCTGTTGCTTTGTAAGTAGAATTTTATTTCTATTTTTTCATATTTATTTCCCCTTTTGTTGACCTTGTTGTTTTTCATAGTTGTAGTTATTATTATTGTTGATGTCATTGTTAGAAAGGACAGAGAAGGCTTTCTCTCCTCTCCTCTCCTCTCCCGGATCAACTAGGAATACCAAAGGAGACCACCCGGACCGAAACAAGACAGGACTAGAATGACCACAGGAACCCAGTAAATCACCCGTGAGTACAAACACGCGTGGCTGGTGACAGAGAGGAGAGAGGGGCCTAAGGAGAGATTAAGTGACTGCTAACAGTTCGACAGTTTGTCAGTGGAGACACCACCTCCAGTCTGCTCCACCAACAAGGGGACAGCTGAAGGGAGGAAAGGACTCCCCAGAGACTCACCAAGTACAACTCTGAGTCTCCATTGCTACTACCCTCAGAATCTGGAGCAGCAACAGGGAGGGACACCAGGGCACAGAGATCTAACCAGGAAACTCAGGAGAAGACCTATACCTCGGTGGCATAGCTGAAGGGCTGTGAAAGTCTCTTTGCATAACCACTGGATTATCTCTGCCACACCCTGCTTTATCTCTTGGTCAGGCGTCATTGATTAAGCCAAGAAGCCTATTGATAGTTTAAAAGCCCTCAGGCTACCATAGCCTACAGGGGAAAAAAAAAAGGCTTTTACACCACTGAACTCCAACTCAGGGATTGAAAAACCTCTTAACTTATATAAAATGGTTAAAACAACAAGAAAAAATAATGGAGACTCGAACCAGGACAAGAGTCCAGCTAAAAGTCCTCCAGAGGGTGAAGCACAAAACAACGAGTTCAACATCCAAACATTAGCTAAGGAAATAATAACAGGAGTGAGTAAAGAATTTGAAAAAATTGTAATCAGAACTGCAGGAACAACAAATGAGAATATGGAAGAAAATTCTAATAATCTCATGGTTATTAGAGAGCTGAAAGCTGAAATTGCTGAGCTAAGAAGGCAACTAGCTGAACAAGCTAAAACAGTATCAGAGCAGGGCAACAAAATAGATGAACTCCAGAAAGCAGTAGAGGGCAGAGAGAATAGAATCAATGAGGCTGAAGACAGAATTAGCAAGATTGAGGATGAATTAGAGACAACTAAAGAAGAAGTAAGAGATCTCAAAAAGAGATTAAGAGATGCTGAAAACAACAACAGAGTCCTATGGGATGACTTCAAAAGAAACAATATACGCATTATTGGCTTACCAGAGGAAGAAAGAGAAGGGGAGGAAGAAAGCGTTCTCCAGGCCATAATAGCTGAAAATTTCTCTAGTCTAGACAACACCAAAGACATAAAGATTCAAGAAGCCCAGAGGGTCCCAAACAGAATTAACCCAGACCTAAAGACACCAAGACATGTCATACTTAGATTGGAAAGGAATAAGGATAAAGAAAGGATCCTCAAGGCTGCAAGAGAAAAACAAAGAGTCACCTACAAAGGAAAACCCATAAGATTAGCAGCAGACTTCTCCATACAAACACTACAGGCCAGAAGAGAATGGCAAGATATCTATCGAGTGCTCAAAGAGAAAGGCTTTCAGCCAAGAATACTATATCCTGCTAGATTGTCATTCAGACTAGATGGAAGCATCAAAACCTTCTCAGACAAGCAACAGTTGAAGGAAGCAACCATCACCAAGCCTGCCTTGAAAGAAGTTCTGAAAGGTTTCCTATAAACAACCAGACCACCACAAATAGAACATATATCAAAACACTCTAAAACTCTACAAGAATGGCGTTAAAATATCTTCAATCTTTGATATCAATAAATGTGAATGGCCTGAATTCACCTATTAAAAGACACAGAGTAGGAAGATGGATCAGAAAACACAACCCAACAATATGTTGTCTACAGGAAACTCACCTAACACAACAAGACAAACACAGACTTAAAGTGAAAGGATGGAAAACTATCATTCAAGCCAATGGCCCACAAAAAAGGGCAGGAACAGCTATTCTCATATCTGACATGATAGACTTTAAAATACATAAGATTAAAAAAGATAGGAATGGATACTACTTAATGCTCAGAGGATCAGTCAATCAAGAGGACTTAACAATTATTAATATCTATGCACCCAATGAGAAGCCATCTAAATACATCAAACTTCTATTGAAAGAGCTACAGCAATATATTAACAGTAACACAATCATAGTAGGGGACTTCAACACCCCACTATCTCAACTTGACAGATCATCCAGGAAGAAAATCAGTAAAGACATAAGGGAGCTAAATGAAGAGATAGATAACCTAGAACTATTGGACATTTTCAGAGTCATTCAGAGCAAGTTGTGGTATATATACACAATGGAATACTACTCAGCTGTAAAAAATGGTGACTTCACCGTTTTCAGCTGATCTTGGATGGACCTTGAAAAAATCATGTTGAGTGAAATAAGTCAGAAACAGAAGGATGAATATGGGATGATCTCACTCTCAGGCAGAAGTTGAAAAACAAGATTAGAAAAGAAAACACAAGTCGAACCTGAAATGGAATTGGAGTATTACACCAAAGTAAAAGACTCTGGGGTGGGTGGGTGGGTGGGGAGAATACAGGTCCATGAAAAATGATGAATGAAATAGTGGGGGTTTTATTGCTAAATGGGAATCTGGGGAATGTTATGCATGTAAAAAAAAAAAAAAAGAAGTAGAAACGCAAAGCAGAAATTGACTGAGTTTGGAGTATGGCACCAAAGTGAGAAAGCAGAAGTATACTAGAGTTTGCAGTGAGTACCTCCCTAATACTTCCTCTCCACTTTTCCAAGCTTTGGGTCCATGATTGCTCAACAATTTGTTTGGCTTTGTATGTTAACTCTCTTTTCAGTCACCAGGATCCAGGTATCATCAGGATGCCGGCCAGACTTCCCTGGATTGAAGACACCACCAATGTGTCCTGGAGCTCAGCTTCCCCAGAGACCCATCCTACTAGGGAAAGAGAGAGGCAGACTGGGAGTATGGACTGACCAGTCAACGCCCATGTTCAGCGAGGAAGCAATTACAGAAGCCAGACCTTCTACCTTCTGCAACCCTCAATGACACTGGGTCCATGCTCCCAGAGGGATAGAGAATGGGAAAGCTATTGGGGGAGGGGGTGGGATATGGAGATTGGGCGGTGGGAATTGTGTGGAGTTGTACCCCTCCTACCCTATGGTTTTGTTAATTAATCCTTTCTTAAATAAAAAAAAAGAAAAAAAAAAAGAAAGGACAGAGAAATGGAGAGAGGAGGGGAAGACAGAGAAGGGGAAAGAAAGACACCTGCTTCACCACCTGTGAAGCGACTCCCCTGCAGGTGGGGAGCTGGGGGTTCGAACCCGGATCCTCAAGCCGGTCCTTGCGCTTTGCACCACGTTTGCTTAACCCACTGCACTACCGCCGGACTTCCCCTTAAGTAGAACTTTTAGAAAATATTACCTTTGGTAGTCTGGGAGGTGGGGCAGTGGATGGACTCAGAAACATGAGGTCTGAGTTCGACCCCTGTCTTGGGCCAGAGTGATGCTCCACTTCTCCTTCCTCCTTTCCTCCTTCTCTCCTCACTCACAAATAAATGAAATATTTTATAAAAGAAAACACTACCTTTGGACTCCAGCTCCATCTTCTTTTTCTTTGCCCATATATTATGATAATTCTCAGCCATCATTTCTGCCATGGCCTTAAATGAATAAAATATTTAGCTGTTAAATTATATGTTAAGGAGTAGAAAAACTTTTTCACACACTAAAATCAGAATGTGATATAAATTAACAAATCATACCATGTTACCATAATAATGCATCAAAATATAACCAATAGCAACTATATTATTTGGAATCTGAATCTCAGAGAATTCTAATCTGGGAGATTACACAGTACTAAATAGAGATGATTTGATGGGAAATGTCATAATTAGTCAGAAGGGTTAAATTGCCTGATGCTATAATTCAGTCATAAAGCTTCACACCAGGGTCAGGTGGTGGAAAATCTGAGTAAAGCACATGCATTACGGTGTACAAGAAACCAAGTTCAAACCCTCACCCCCCCAACCTGCAGTGGAAGAATTTCAGGAGCAATGAAACAGTGCTGCAGGTCTCTCTCTCCCACTCCCCTCTCAATTTATGTCTCAATGCAAAATACATACGTAAGTTAGTAAAATATTTTTTAAAAGAAAGCTTTACATTATCTATGGGGGTCTGATTAAAAACTGAATTTATTTAAAAATCTTAATTTTGTTCACAGAGTTTTAAAAGATCATCAAAAGTCATTAAACATTCAATGTAAACAAACACTGTAATGAGCAGGATCAATCAATATCCTAGATTAGGTGAGAAAGATGGCACAAGACCTTTCCTAAACCTTATGACTTTAATAATATTACCCCTCAGGCTCCTCTCACATTTAATTTTCAAGGTTATAGTGTTATTTTAGTTAAGCTATACAGCAACAATGACAAAGGGTATGCCAAGTCAATTAATACTACATATATTTTGTCTTCATATGCTTATTTCTCTTATAAAAATTCTGACATCGCCAATACCATTTCTGATCATTATAGTAACTTCTTGACTTAGATTTCATGGCAATACATTTTATATTTCAGCAAAATTATCAATCTCGAAGTAGGATCCACAGTGACAAAGGGAAACTTTAGATAAAACTAAAGATGGAGCAAGCACAATTCTATCCCTATATCAAAGTACATAAGTAAAGTGCATATGTTTAAAGGAGTAATTGCGTAATTAAGAACATAATCTATAAATTCCATGAACCCCTGATAAGATCTCTATAGTCAACCTATTCACCCTGCAAAACATACACAGGAATGTATTACAGAATGCTTTAAAAATAAAAACTGCACAATCTCCTTTTAAGCTAATACTTACATGCAGATCTCTGGAGAGTGTGACATTGCTCATGTCAATGGCTCTAGGGCTATAGCCATGAGCGGCATCTACAGAAATCTAGAAAATTGAGGTAGAAAAATAACAATTCAATTAAAAAAACAAGTTTTTTTTAAATTTTTTAAAATATTTTATTTTATTTATTCCCTTTTGTTGCCCTTGTTGTTTTATTGTTGTAGTTATTATTGTTGTTGTTGTTGGATAGGACAGAGAGAAATGGAGAGAGGAGGGGAAGACAGAGAGGAGGAGAGAAAGATAGACACCTGCAGACCTGCTTCACCGCCTGTGAAGCGACTCCCCTGCAGGTGGGGAGCCGGGGTTCAAACCAGGATCCTTATGCTGGTCCTTGTGCTTTGCGCCACCTGCGCTTAACCTGCTGCGCTACAGCCCAGCTCCCAAAAAAACAAGTTTTAAAAAAGATAAGGCAAGTCAAAACCAAATGATGTCACTTAGAGGTGGAATTAAAGAACTGAGTAAAAGGCAATCATGGGATGCAACTTAGACTAGCTGTGGTCTACTGTAATAGAGTCAAAGAAATTGGGCGGGTTGGGGAGGGTGCAGGGGGCCTTCAAGAAGGAGTTAGGAGGACGCTGGGGACTGAGTGTATTATAGTGAAAGGAGATATCATGTGGAGATAAGAAACTGTTCATGTGACAACTGTCTTATAAATCATTATTCCCCATCCAAATAAAGTGATTTGAATATTAAAATAAGAAATACAAGGCAAACTACCTTCAAAACAGAATGTTCTCTCAGAGACCATTGAGAAGTATTCACATAAACTGATTTTGCAAATGTGGATAGCAAAATAAATTACATGTGGGGTTTTTTTTTTTGGTAATTATTCAATAACAGATTCTAATATCTTTAAAGTCTAAAAACAATTAGCCAGAATTCAACAGATTTTGTTGTGAGTTCAAGATTCTGAAATAATACCTCAGTGAAAGGCTTATTGTACTGCTGCGTTCCTTACAAATTCTAATTAATTACAATAAAATATATTCTTCATTATATAAGCCATAGTTGATCAAAGTGATCAAATAACATTATGGATCAAATGTTAAGACACAAAAATGAACATCTTAATTTTAACTTTAAAAGTACACCACCAACAGTATTTAATGATTCACAAGATAATCAGATTTACAAAGATAAGCTCTATAACTAGAAAATTATTCCATTTGGAAATTTTACAAGTAAAACAAATTTCAACTATAAGAAAGTTTCACTTACTGTCTGGCTGTTATTCATGTCATCCACTGACATACGAGAATGTGTCATAGAAATGAGCTCTGAGGGTTATGTGGTGGCAAACCCAGTTGAGCACATGTTACAATGTGCAAGGGCCCAGGTTCAAATCCCCAGTCCTCACTTGCCAGTTGGGGGGGAGGTTCACAAGTGGTGAAGCCATGTTACAGGAGTTTCTCTCTGTCTCCCTCTCTTCCTCTCTCTATCTCTTCCTACTTCTCCCTTCTCTCTCGAATTCTCTGTTTCTATATAATAAATAGAGATAATTTTTTAAAGAATGTAAAGTAAAATATTTTTTTAAAAAGTCCTGAGTCATGCTTATAAATCTAAAATTAAATCTTTATAGATTTCACAATTATATATCCATATATCCCCTTGTATACATGAATAAACAAAAATAACTGGTAAAATATAGCTTTCATCTATACTTTTAAAACAAAAGAGTGGCTACCATCTGCTTTCCTTAATTATTGGCTTAAGGTATATATTTAACTTACAGGTGAGTTTTGACTGAACTCTGACTTCCATAATGCTGCACTGCACAGAATCAACTAATAGAGGGATGCATAATAAATCATATTGGTTTTCTCCTTCAAAAGTTCCAGAAAGGAAATTAACATCTACAGATATAACCAAGGTTACCTAGTTAAACATTTGGGCAGGTATGATTCTAACTCAGTTCTACATCTTTCTAACTGTCCTCTTTTATACTGACTATTGAGCTATACATTTTACCAATCTACTATAGCCTTCCCCTCAAATGGTATTTCACTTTCTCTTTCTCTCTCTTCTTCTTTCTATTTTATTTAATAGGACAGAGAGAAATTGAGAAGGGAGAGGGAGATAAGGAGGAAGAGAGAAAGATAAACACCTGCAAAACTGCTTTGCCTTTTGTGAAGCTGACCCTGCAGGTAGGGAGTGGGAGCTTGAACCCAGGTCCTTGAGCTTGGTAATATATGCAATTAACTGAGCTGCCCGCAGTGATATTACTCTTCAAATTGTAAGAATCCAGGTTTTCTTTCATGCTACCATCCACTGGATTCTTTAAATTTGGCACTCCTACCCATGTCCGAAACCATGACAATTCACAAACCACCTGCTGACTCCCCACTCAGATCAACCACCTCTTTCTCTTAGTCTCCTACTTTGTTTCTTCTTTCACAAATTACTCTTTTAAAAAAATGTATATATTTTATTTTAATTTTTGGATAGAGACAGAGAAATTGAAAAGGAAAGGGGAAGCAGGGAGGGAGAAAGGTAGGAAGGAAGGAAGGAAGGAAGGAAGGAAGGAAGGAAGGAAGGAAGGGAAAGAAAGGACCTAAGGAAGAAAGGAAGACACCTACAGCACTACATTATTTGTGAAACTTTCCCTTACAGGTGAAGATTGGGGTTTGTACTGAGATCCTTGGGCAGTGTAACGTGTGTAGTCCACCAGATGTGCTAACACACACACACACACACACACACACACACTACTGTGTTTTTCTAGGTTTATCCACTTCTTGCCTTATTCAAATTGCTTTCTTTCAGTGTCCATATTCACATCTACTTGAAATACTTCACTTATCAGACATTTTTTTAAATTAATCAACTGATAAAATCCAACATTAATGCTATTTTCTAGATTCATATTTTCAAGTATTCATTGTTATCTGTATTTGGGATTAAATACCTGTATTAACTTTCTAATGCATAAGAGATTACCACAAACTGAGCAACTTAAAACACCTGAAAAGTAAAAAGCTCTTATATACCAAAAGAGAAGATCATAAAATGAAAAGGCAATCTAGAAATTAAGAGATGAGATTTGCATGTCACATGTCTACAAAGGCTTAATAGCAGAAATACATAAAGAAATCATACAGTCTGACAGCCCCCCCCAAATCTCATTTAATCTTTAGAATTAGTCTGAAAGTAGATATTATAGAGAAGCTATTATTTTTTAACATTTCTAAATGAATAAAAGAGGGTCAAAATGGGTACATCATCTTAAAAGGCCTATCACATAAATAGTAAACAGCAGAATCAGGACCTGAAAGTAATTCTGTCTGATTCTCAAAAGTCCTTAAAATCCTTTAAACAAACTTTAAAAATTTTAATTGATGTATTTATTAGATAGAGACAGCCAGAAATCAAGAGGGAAGGGGGTAACAGAGAAAGAGAGAGACCTATAACACTGCTTCACCACTTTCGAAGCTTTCCCCTTGCAAGTGGGGACCCGTGGCTCAAACACGGGTCCTTGTGCACTGTAATGTGTGTGTTCAGCCGGGTGCACTATCAAGCAGCCTCAAATTCTTTACAGCAGACCTCAACATATTGCTCGATTTGTCTGCTGACATCTCCCTACCTCTGTCTTTACTCACTTAGCTGTAATCTCATCTACTTCCCTGGTTTCTCACATATGTACAAAGCCCCACTCCCAAGTCAGCACATATGCAATGTAGGTTTCAATTCCTATTCTGCCTGTTTGGCTGTATGAGTCTCCTCTTTATAAAAGGGCAGTTGCTAGGTTGTAGGTCTGCATCTCAACTATCTCACCAGCACACTGCTCATTAAGAACCAACTTCAGTTCTTACTAGAAAGAAGAAAGTCCTATTGGCAAGTGAATAGTAGCTAATGAATGACTCAAGATAACCTTTATTAGTAAAACATCAGGATCGTACAATTGAGCATTCCTAGCCAGAAAAAGTAAGGCTTGACAAGTAAATCCCAGTAAGTAAATTTCACTTAAAAAATAAATATGAAAGGGCCAGGTGATAGCGAACCTGGTTGAGTACACATGTTACAATACGCAAAGACCCAGGTTCAAGCTCCTGGTCCCCACCTTCAGGGAGAAAGCTTTGCAAGTGGTGAAGCAGGTCTGCAGATGTTTCTCGGTCTCCTTCCTTCTCTTCCTCTCCCCCTCTCAATTTCTGGCTGTCTCTATCCAGTAAATAAAGAATATGAATATTGTGTGTGTGTGTGTGTGTGTGTGTGTGTGTGTGTGTGTGTGTGAAATACTTGGTTTATTGCATCAAAGCAAAGGACCATGGGGAAAGAGAGGGATGAGGAAGAAAACTTTGGGGTCCTGGTGTGTAATGAAATTATACTCATGTGTCAATGGCTACACTGTAAACATTAACCCTCCCCAACCCCCCAAAAAAAATAAAGAAAAAAAGAAATATGACCCCATTCTAAATGTTAGTCTTTAGAACATTCAAATAATTTATTTTGGAAAACCCCAGTAATCAAACAAAAGATTTAAATGATTTTGAAACAGCATCAACAATAGATTCAACACTGATTCTTGCCTGACTTGTCTGAGAAATACGACGCGTCCGATTATAAAGGGCCATGCTATCTCCCTCCCGAGTCCTTTCAATTCTCCAGCCCCAAGCCAGCATCGTTTTTAAAGATTCTTTGATTGGCCAACGATAAATTTCTTTTTCCTAGAGACAAAAACAAAACAAAACAAACACACAAAGAGGAAAGAGAGAGAGAGAGAGAGAGAGAATAAGTGGGGGGTGGGAGAGAAATTGCAACAGACAATGAGATAATATGAACTTTAACAAAAATAAAATATTTGATGCTTGGTTATGAAAACAACTGCCACTATAAAAAACCATTTGATTATCATTCTTTATTTTAAAATTGAAAGAAAAGAAAGCCTCTGAAAGCAGAGTTTGAACTAATATTGAATTTTACTAATGCTACTTGAGGGAAATAGTTTCTTACAGCATGGATATAAATTTCCTTTAGCTTCCCAACTTCTGATATGTTGGAAAGAATTTAAAATTAGAAATGAGATGTTATAAAAAGTGTCAGAGTAAACTGTACATGTAGGAAGGCTTTTATTTTTCCTTTTTTTTTTTTTTTTTTGCTCCAGAGTTATCGCTGGGGCTCAGTGCCTGCATTACCACTACTAATCCACTGCTCCTAGAAGTTATTTTCCCATTTTGTTGCCCTTGTTGTCTCCCTTATTATTGTTATTGTTGTTAAAGCTGTTGTTGTTGGATAGGACAGAGAGAAATCCAGAGAGGAGGGGAAGACAGAGAGGGGGAGAGAAAGATAGACACCTGCAGACCTGCTTCACCACCTGCGAAGCGACAACCCTGCAGGTGGGAAGCTGGGGGCTTGAACCGGAATCCTTATGCCAGTCATTGTGCTTTGCGCCATGTATGCTTAACCCGGTGCGCTACTGGCCGGCCTCAGGAAGGCTTTTCTAACATCAAAGAGAGAAGTAACTTCTTCATAAGCATCACTTTTGAAAAATCCTTACCACTTCATTAGATAAGATATTGGTGTTCCTCAATAAAGCAACATACATAGAAACTTATAAATAACAAACAAAAGTAAAATACTATCTCTTATCAAGAAATAACTTTCTATAAAGTCTTTATGGATTATTTTACATTTAGGAGATGAATACACAAGTAACTGGAAGAGAGAATAACCAATATCCACAGGAAATGGGAAGAAAAAGAAAAAGAAAAAACACATGATAAATGTAGGACCTTTGAATAAAGGCAAATATAATGTAATATATATATATATATATAACCTTTTAATAAGAAGTCACACAAAAACGAAACCTCCACCCCCCACCCCAAATAAAAAAAAAAAAACTTACCTTTTCAGATAATAGCTTATATGGCTTCATTAATGGTTGAACTTTTGATGAGTCTGAATATATTTCTCCATAAATCCATCCATTGGCCAACTGAAAATTAACAGTGATTTTTTTTTTTTAGAATCAGTAATAAAAAAAAAAGTGTGGATCTATATATGTTCAGGTCTGTATTTGATAAGATATATTCTAAAATGAACCAAGTTAAGGCTTAACATTTGGATTTTATCCAGTATTAATAGTCAATATTGAGATTTGTAGAGCCAAGTAGTAGCTAAACCCAGAGTTATCATTTCTTCAGAAAGTCCTTGATGATTACTTTTTATTTCTTACACAATGTCAATTTACAAACTCTATTTATGATTTGATTCATATATGGGGTTGTTGGAACAGTCATGATGCATTTTTGCCTTGAAAAACACATAAGGGCTTTTCTGATAGCCCAATATACTTGAATTCTGAAGGCTGAGATTTTTATGAACACAACTATTCTTACTTATGTATGCATTATATGGCTGTTAATGGCAGGACTAGCAAAGTCTTCGCAAGTTGTAATTCAATGGCCTTTCCTAATATAGACAAGACTCTCACCTTGAAGTAGAAAACTGCCATGCTCAAAGATATATGAGCAGAGATCAGTCACTAGGTAATAGTCACATTCAGTAATAAATTAGAATGTTAGCCCCTGACTTTTACCTTGTCCATTGACCATTTGTCATGCGAATGTTCTGCATATTTGTTAATGAAGTATTCCAATTTCTCAGGAATTGTAATACTATGAGAAAAATAGAGGGAAAAAAAATGCTTGGTTTTCACAAAAGCAACAGATCGTATTAATAAAACAGCTTAAGTTCCATCTAATGCATAACTGTTAAAGTTATTTTCACACGGCATTGCTTTTTTTTTTTTTTTTTACTGTAGCAATGGTGTTGGAAATGTCTAGCAAATAATTTTTTTTCAGTTCATCTTACAATGATTCATGCTTTATTATGCAATCATATGTTATATATAATAAAAGCTATACATAGCTAAAATAATTAAAATACAAGCTAAATAATTAAAATATAATCAAATATGAGGAGAATCGATTGCACCAAAAAGTATCAAAAACTAAATCAAGATTTGGTTAGATTCAACAAGTTTAAACACACTCTTCTGCCCTGTAGTCATTACTCGAGTACATTTTTCCATTAGTCTTTTCTGCAACAGTTATAAATGACTAAAAGTCTGCTAAAATTTGAGTGTTCCATAATTTAAATATACTATGGTCTCAAACTAATTTTGTACAATTATTGATGTGTTAATGATTCAAAATATTAATGACTTGCATATAACATTATAAATGTTACTAATCTGTATTACAGAGAAAAGTAATGAACCAATTCATGCTTTATAATTTTGGTACATTTATTCTGATTCCTTTCAGGTTTAAATAAACATGACTGAATACCACTGATAGTCAGTTTGATAGCAAACATAAGACTTGGGAATATCAAATATATCCATGAATGGAAAATTATATATATATATATATCCCTAATGAATATAATTTATCAATGCAATTTAACTTGAGAGAATTTTGAATATAATACAGTGTAATTACATAACTTACTGTTCTTTTCCATCAATGTTTTGTGTCAATTATACTACATGACATAAGACTTGACTACATGACTTCATACTTAAGAAACTTTATGTAAGATTATTAATATGTAGAAGTTATTGAAATTACTATGTAAAGCTAATCTGCTTTACTTTCTCTGCTAAGAAGTACCCGACAGAACAAGAATATACATTCCCCCAAAACTTACTGCTAGATTTAATTAATCCATATCCAAACTATGACAATGTTTTTATGTAATTTAAAAACCTTGGATTATATACTGTACTTTAACAAACCACGAACTTACCCATGTAGGAATGTGAACACATGGCATTTTGATTTTACTTACTTTGGAAGAGGTACAAAGGTTCAATCACATAAGTCAAATACTGGGGGGTAGATTCTTTTCTCACAGGACTGTCATCAAATACCAAACATGCAAATTTAAGGCATTATCAAAATAATGACACACCACTCCAGTTGAAATTTTGATCTGGTTATACAAATTCAACCAGCTGGGGGTAATCACACCAAAGCCTGAAAGCTGAACTCCCAAGTAAATTCAGATGTCTTGAACAGTAAGGAAGTGATCACTTGCTAACTGTTCCTGGCAAGCTACCATAGAATCAGTAAGATAATGTGGTATGAAGTGACAGTGTTCTAAATGAGAAACTATGATCTTACTTTAAATAGTAATAACAATAGCTGTGAGACACTAAACAATTGAAGTGCGTAAAGATCCTCTCTATAGAACAATTCATGCAACTAAGTATAGATAAGAGGTCTCCGGGATATGAAGACATGTTTTTCTCTGTAGTTAAGGTTGTCACATTGCAATCTTAGTGTAGGCTCAATTTCCCACAAGTGCTCTCATCTGCTATTCCCTTCTACCTCATGCTGTGCTTTATGGTGCTGAACAGCAGCAGCTAATTCTAGGTCCTGCTGAGATATTGTGATGCTGAAGCGATATCCCAAACTCACAGAAACAGCTTCCCACTGCATGCTGGCCTCATCCTGAGTCAAAGACAGTACACAGACATGCTGGCCTCATCCTGAGTCAAAGACACTACACAGAGGTCAGCTGCAATTATTAATCAACATTTAGGGTGAAATTTCATCTAAAAATAAAAACAGATAAACTTTTCCTGAATCTCATTACTAGTGACATCATCAGGTGATTGCATAGAGAGAATCCAAGCTATTTTAAGGTACCCGAGAGGGGACATCTTCCCTATTTCTGATACTTTTTTTTTGTATCACTTGTATCATCAGTTTACCAAGGAAAGGGATCCCTATTAAAAGGATACCAATTCAAAGGGGGCATGGATTAGAGAAAGTTCACTTTAGTACCTTATTCAATTTCAGACTTCACACATCATTTACAATAAAAATCTGCTGCAATAGAAAGAGTCCATACTTTGAGGTATCAACAGGTTGTGGATTAAAGTTCCCTTCAGAATCCATTGATGACTGTTTTTCCATCATACTGACATAATTTGACTCCATGTAGTCTGGAGGCAAAGCTCCCGCAACTGCACTCAGGCAAGGCAGTGCCAGTTTGAAAAGTTCTTGTTCATATTTCTGGAGAGAAATGGAGTGCCAAAAGCACGGTGTTATTATTTAGCAAAACTCAACATGGTCACCATAGCTGAAATAACTCCCAACAGCAATTCAGTACGAAAAGAATCCATTTTTAGTATATAATCACAGATCAACACCTCCCTAGTGGGTAGCAAACTTCCAGCTATGTCACTCCAGTAATCTAATAATGTTTTGCTGGGAGTTTGAATGGATTTTGACTAGTAAGTTAAGCATAAGGATACGCTCAAGTCTTCTGAATGTATACAAACTCGTTATAAATATGACAGCAACAAAGGAATGTCACATATATGAAGTTAACACCACACAGAAGCACTTAGATCTCCATAGCAGCAAAGCAGAAAAAGTAGAAGGTCCTAAGATTGAACTCTTTTTGTTTTTTGTCTTCAGGGTTATTGGCGGGGCTCCATGCCTGCACCATGAGTACACTGCTCCTTGGAGGCTACTTTTTTCCTTTTGTTGCCCTTGTTGTTTTATCACTGTTGTGGTTACTATTGTTGTTGTTATTGATGTCTTTGTTGTTGGCTAGGACAGAGAGAAATGGAGAGAGGCAGGGAAGGCAGAGGGGAGAGAGAAAGATAGACACCTGCAGACCTGCTTCACTGCTTGTGAAGCAACTCCCCTGCAGGTGGGGAGCCAGGGGCTTGAACCGGAATCCTTACACTGGTCCCTGTGCTTTGCGCCACATGTGCTTAACCTGCTGAGCTACCGCCAGACCCCCAGATTGTACTCTTTTTATATGTAGCAAGGTTTTTTTTTTTCTTTTTCTTTCTTTTTTTTTTTTTTCTGGCTTTGTACATTTATGAAGGTAACTAGTTAGGCTTTGAAGCCAAACATCCAAACACACCAGTAATGTATCAATCTATGTGCATAATTTCTTGAAATACTTAAAGCAATTTTAAATTCAAGAAGTGTTACAAACACACAAGGAGCATGCTATCATAATGATAATGTGAACACAATAGAAATTGTGCTCTCACTATTTTACAATGTTATAATATGTTTTATAAAAAGAGAAAATTATAACTATGTAAATCAAAATTATAACTATGATAACCAAAGGTAGTACTCTAGAAGGAATATTATAAGAAATGCCATCGTATCTAGAACCAATAGTCTTTGAATTGTTTTCACTTGAGAAAAACCACAAAAAAGCTGAATTACCTTTTGAGATAGGGCATCAAAAATGCCCCAGAACAGCTTTCTTGATAAGTGCAATTCTTCTTCAGAGGCAGCTCCAAAGTTGCCCCAGCCTCCGGGTAGGCAGTAATATTTCCAGCATCTTTCATAGTGATTTGTCAGCAGCTATTTGGGAAAACAGTTACAAAGAGAATGTGATAAAGAATAGCCTAGGGGAGCTGGGAGGTAGCGCAGCGGGCTAAGTGCACATGACACATGGCACAAAACGCGACCGGGAGTAAGGATCCCAGTTCAAGCCCCCTGCTCACCACCTCCAGGGTGTAGTAGCTTCACAAGTGGTGAAGCAGGTCTGCAGGTGACTACCTTTCTTTTTTTTTTTTTAATATTTATTTTATTTATTTATTCCCTTTTGTTGCCCTTGTTGTTTTATTGTTGTAGTTATTATTGTTGTTGTCATTGTTGGATAGGACAGAGAGAAATGGAGAGAGGAGGGGAAGACAGAGAGGAGGAGAGAAAGATAGACACCTGCAGACCTGCTTCACCGCCTGTGAAGTGACTCCCCTGCAGGTGGGGAGCCGGGGTTCGAACCGGGATCCTTATGCCGGTCCCTGTGCTTTATGCCACCTGTGCTTAACCCGCTGCGCTACAGCCCGACTCCCGGTGACTACCTTTCTACCCCTCTGTCTTCTCCTCCTCTCTCGATTTCTCTCTGTCGTATCCAACAACAACAAGTGCAACAAGAGGGAAAAAATGATGGCCTCTGGGAGTAGTGGATTCATAGTGCAGGCACGGAGTCTCAGTAATAACCCTGGAGGCAAAAAAATATATATATATCCTTCATATTATTTTTTAAGTTTGTCTCTTTCTCCTTGCCTCCAGGGTTATCACTAGAGCTCGGTGTCTACACTACAAATCTACTGCTCCTTGGAGGTTGTTTTATTTCTTCATTTTAGGACAGAGAGAAATTGAAAGAAAAGAGTGAGAGAAAGAGGGAGAGAGAAAGATAGACACCTGCAAACCTGCTTCACCATTTGTGAAATGTCACCCCTGCCGGTGGGAAGCGGGGGCTAGAACCAGGATCCTTGCACAGGTGCTTAGTACTATGTGAGCTTAACCAGGTGCACCAAGGCCCGGCCCCCTTAAGTTTCTGTATGACATCCTAATACAGTGTAATTAAATGAAACTACCCAATTTCACAGTAATCATTTTGAAGAATTCTATTTCCCCATCTACTGTGCTTCTTTCAAATAGAATACTGATGATAGCATGTGCCACAAATCCAGTTTTCTAAATAACTATTTTCAGCGTCATTCTTTATGAAGGTTTTTGGTCATCAATGTGTCCCTGAGTTCTACTTTATCTGTTGTTGCGTATTCAAAAATTTATGAGTTGTTCGAGCCAACACTCCCCACCTGCAGCCAGCATTCTTCTCAATCTGTGAAGCTGATCTGCAGGTGTCTATCTTTTTCTCCCTTTCTATATACCCCTCCCATCTCAATTTCTCTGTGTCCTACTGAATAAAAAGAAAAAAAAAAAGAAAGAAGGAAGGAAAGGAGGGGGAAAAGAGGGGAAAAGGAAGGAAAGATGGAAGGAAAGAAGGAAGGAATAGAAAGAAAAAAATGGCAGTCAAAAGCAGTGGATTTTTAGTGCCTCCATGAGCCCCCTGGAAGAAAGAAGAAGAGGCAGAGGAAGAAGAAGAAGGAGGAGGAAGAGGAGGAGGAGGAAGGAGGAGGAGGAGGAGGAGGAGGAAGGAGGAGGAGGAGGAGGAAGGAGGAGGAGGAAGGAGCAGGAGGAGGAGGAGGAAGAAGGAGGAGGAGGAAGGAGGAGGAGGAGGAGGAGGAAGAAGGAGGAGGAGGAGGAGGAGGAAGGAGGAGGAGGAGGAGGAAGGAGGAGGAGGAGGAGGAGGAAGGAGGAGGAGGAGGAGGAAGGAGGAGGAGGAGGAGGAGGAAGGAGGAGGAGGAGGAGGAAGAAGGAGGAGGAGGAGGAAGAAGGAGGAGGAAGAGGAAGAGGAGGAGGAGGAGGGGAAGGGGAAGGGGAAGGGGAAGGGGAAGGAGGAGAAGGAGAAGAAGAAGAGGAAGAAGAAAAAAGGGGAAAATAAATTGTAAGTTGCTACTTTCTGAATTCCATATACTTTAACAAAGCGACTGATACTTGAGCCACCCAAAGGCATATATAAGTATGTCATGTCTCTTAGGATACAGCAGCAGACTTTGTTGATGCCTGAGGCCCCAAGGTTCCAGACTCAAATCAACATAAGCCAGAGCAGAGCCATGATGTGGCTAAAGTGAAAAAAAAAAGGAAAAAAAAAAAGGAACAATTTTGCTTCCACTCTACCTATCTTTAAATTACCACACTTCACAATTTGTCTCAGTAAACTTCTCAAACTGCTCTCCTCCAAAAACTCATTTGCTTTATTGGAATCTAAGGATACAATTTATCATCTCGTCTGTGATGTTTCCTAAATTTTCAGCTGTGTAGATTTTAATTGCTTAAGACTAAACTGCAAGTTCAAAGCTAAGAACAGAATCTTTCAACAATTCGGTAGCTATCTGAGTAAATTACTTCCTCTGAAAGTAAATGTATAGTCAGAAGTTTATGCAAATAAGTACAATGATTTTTCAGTACAAGGTATAATTTTTGAGTTTTCTTTTTGTATATCTAAGAAAGGAAATAAATTTATATTGTTATTAAAGTTAACAGCATCTTACTATAGAAAATATCTCTTCTAGGGATCGGGGTGGTGGCAAGCCTGGTTGGACACAACCATTACAATGCACAAGGACTAGGGTTCAAGCCCCTGGTTCCCATCTTCAGGGAGGAGGCTTCACAAATGGTGAGACAGTGCTGCAGGTGTCTCTCTGTCTCTCTCCTCCCCTCTCAATGTCTTCCTGTTTATATTAAAAATAAATAAAGATTTTAAAAATTACTTTCTTAAAAAAAGAAAATCTTTTCTAATGTGGTCTCACTTTTAATCACAAAACACAATATATACCCATTAGAAATCATAAAAAACCATTGAGATATAATTTTATAGGATTTAAAGTCTTATCTATATATATTATACTTATGTAATTCAGAGGAGTTTATCACTATATCTTCTGTATCACAATAAACATATAAGGATAATGTATCTTTTTTCAGGTATTTTGAATTTTTTTTTGTATCAACAAAACTGTACATGTCTGAGGTACCAAGTTCCATACCTGGCACTGAATATGTCACAGCTAAGTCATGCTCTTGTTTTGCTCTGTTTTTGTTTTTGTTGTTGTTGTTTTTAGTCTCTCTTATAAAAAACAAATACATGCTTAAAACTTTTAATTACAAAGTTTTGATGAAAAAGGAAAATCACAGAAAATATTATATAAGTCTTAAATATTCAGATCCATCTAACATTCAGATCCAGAGTCTGGATTGAGATATTGGATATTAGGGAAATATTGGGATGCATTGGATCAACCTTCTCGTGGTGCATCCCGTGAGTCCCCATTCATTGGGGAAACTGACGATCCCTCCTAGCCGACTGAATCCACATGGATCCCAGTCACTTTCAAAGCCAGCAACGAGCAGCTCCTGACAGCTTTCAACCTGACCTGTTGACTGGCTACGGAAGAATGGCAAACACTAGAAGAAGAAGGGGAATATTCCCATGTAAGTAAGTAATATTCCCATGGAACTTAGTCATTCAGAAAGAAGAGCTGGGCAAAGATGTTAGTGGCTTTTTTATATTCTGTGACAAACTATCACTTTACATAAAGAAAGGTTGTCTTTGAATCCTATGAGATGATATTCAGAAACTACCATTTGATTGCAAATTAGAAAATATTTTTTACCTGTTCTTTATCCTGCAACATTGCTATTTTAGATGAGTTTTTATCATCTAAATATTTTCTAGTGTAATAATATTTTATATCATTTATTAATCTATTTTCAGCTAATGTGCACATATACATAACTAAATAGCCACTTCAAAATTGAAAGAAATTATCCAGCAAAAAAGATCAAATCTGATATATTGAACAGATATATAAACCTTGTAATAGGAAACAAATTTGAGAAGGCAGTAATTAGATTACCATAAACATTTTCTACAGTTACCTTAAGAGGCATCTTTGCATGTTCATTTAGTAATGGAACATCAAATACTAATCTTCTGAGTAAGTGTTGCATCATAGATGGTCTTAATTGGCTGGAGGGCAAAGAAGTTAATTTTAATAATACAGGAAAACATATCTACATGAAATAATTTATTAAACTGAAGTATTTCCATCATTACAGCATCTATACACACACACACACAAATGTATTGATATGTTAGATGTTCCTAATCAAAGACTACCCAATAGTTATATAATTTTACAAAAGGTTATGTAACTTCTGCATCCCTATAGGTCTGAGCTCACATTCTGTGGTCACAGCTAGGGAAATTCCAGGCTGCACTAATTTCAGGACCCATCTTCCTAGGGTGGTAGGTATGCTGTCCAACCTTCCTTCCTTCAGATAATAGAACATTTCTTACTATTGGGTTTTTTAAAATATTTATTTATTTACTTATTTTCCTCTTTGTTGCCCTCTTTTATTGTTGTTGTTGTAGTTGTAGTTATTGTTATTGATGTCGTCACTGTTAGATAGGACAGAGAGAAATGGAGAGAGGAGGGGAAGGCAGAGGGGATGCGAAAGATAGACACCTGCAGACCTGCTTCACCACCTGTGAAGTGGCTCTCCTGCAGGTGGGGAGCAAGGGGCTCCAACTGGGATCCTTAAGCCGGTACTTGCACTTAGCGCTACTTAACCCACTGCACTACTGTCGAATCCCTCCATACTATTGTTTATCCACACTGAAGGCAAGGTCCTATAGGGGCCCACAAAGGGACCCATATATTGTTCCTGACAGATGACCAGTGACTGTGGAAAAAGCAATCTGTTAGAAGTCTAGGCCCATTACATCTGTGTGGGAAGTCCAGGACTCCCTGACTAGGGCCCCAGGTGATGGGGTGGCCTGGTAGTGACTAAAGAGTTGTCATTAAAGTATGCCAGTCCCTTGCCCTTATTCAGCTTTTGTAGTCCTTACTTTCTTTGTCTGACAAGGTAGGTTAACTTTAGAGTGATTGAGGGTTGTTAAAAACCAATTGTAAAAGGAGTAGGTGAGGAGGGTATCTAGGTCTATGTAGAAACTATTTCATTAGGTACTTTATGGCTCCTGTGCTGAATAAGGGCTCCAGATCAAATAGATGGGGTTTACATTTAACAATATTTATATACTTTCCCCATATTTTGGAGCTACTCTCTTCCCTGATCCAGCTTCCTAGTCCCTTTTCCAACTATGACACTATCTCCCCAGACAATAACTTGGGTCCACCCACATATTAGCTGTCAGGCTCAGGAAAAAACTAATAAAGTCATGGGCCCCTTGGAATATACCTAAAATAGACCTACTAGCTTTTTCCAAAATGGAGACCTCCAAATCATCATCTGCAATATTCCTGCCTTTAGGTTCATCATTAGTCAACAATTTGTTCTGCTTTATATGTTAACTCTTTTTTCAGCCACCAGGTTCCAGATGCTACCATGATGCCAATCTGACTTTCCAGGGCAGACAACCCCCTCCACCCCATGTATCCTGGGGCCCCACCTCCCCAGATCCCTGCCCCACTAGGGAAAAAGATAGACAGGCTGGGCGTATGGATTGACCTGCCAACTCCCATGTTCAGCGGGGAAGCAATTACAGAAGCCTTTCATCCTTTTCTACATCCCATAATGATCCTGAATCCATACTTTCAGAGGAATAAAAAATAGGAAAGCTTTCAAGGGAGTGGATTGGATACAGAATTCTTGTGGTGGGAACTCTGTGGAATTGTACCCCTATTATCCTATGGCCTTGTCAATACTTCTATTTTATAAATTAAAAAAAAAAAATTAAAAAGTTATCTTTCTAACTTATTTCTGTCCCCTTGATATGAAGACACCTTATTTTATAGGAGCTCTTTTACCCCTTCCCTTTCCAAGCACTCAAAATAGAAGACTTGATTGTACCCTGAGGCCTTACTCCATTCAATTAGTAAATGCTTCTGCCCTCGCTCCAGTGAGCAGGAAGGATATTCAGTGATTAGATGAGAAGCAGAAAGAATATAGAATGAAGGAACAAGAGAAAAATAAACAGAGAGACAGAAACGAGTGGAAAGAAAACTAATATGTGGCAAATATTTTATGTATCAGGCAATGCTAAATGCTTCACCCTCTTTAATATTAAGATAAGATATAAAAGAAAGGTATTTGATCTCATTTTACAGAATTTTGAGTGTTAGAAAGTTGTAGAAATAATTTCCCAATATCTCACTTTCTTCAGTTCCACTTGGCTTCTAAACCCAAATAATCCACTATAAGTGAATACTTTTTTTTTAAGTGAATACTTTTCATGCACAGTTGTAAAAAGCAAACAAAGAACCAAAACAAAAACCATCACCTTAGGCAGGAGCTTAAGAACTTGTCACTTTTCTATTTGTCTGAACTCCTACAGAAAGTGATATTTTGTTTGACTTTCCTAGTAAGATATCTGAACAAGTCTATCTAGAGAAAGTTGTAAGGGTGTAAGAAATATTTTACCTTCATCATTGTCATCTCTAAATAATACATGGTATGATATTATTTCAAATATATTTCATACATTAATTTTTTCTTTTTTTTTTTTTTTTGGAGAGGTTAGAACTGGTTTAAACTAAATATAAGTGGATTAAATTTTGGTTGAAAAATTTTTTCCAAAAATCCCAATAGTTTGTTAAGGATCCTCTTTGGTAAGGCAAAATAACATAGCATAGGATGAGTGTCCACTTACCCACAAATAGAGAGTAAACAAACTTCTATGGAATCTCGTTGAGCTTTGGTAAGCGAGCACCCCTTTGAAAGTCTATACACGGTATGAAGTAATGAATCGATGAGGGAAGCATGGTGCTCTGTGCCAGCAAAAAGAGGAGCACATCTTGTTAACAAAGGCAATACAGCTGTGCAAAGGTACCGATTCAGGGCCAAAGCCATGTCTGTAGCACTTAAAGCAGCCTGGGAAAAACAATTAAAGAACAGAATAGTCATTTGTTTTTGGCAAGATACAGCTTTCAAAGGGATCAATATATTGATATAAAATTCTACCATCTAGAAAATTACAGAAAAACAGAAATGGGACTTAATTGATTTTGTCACCAAAAGTAATAAACTTTTAATGATTATATATATATATATATATATATATATATATATATATCCTCAAAAAGCCTCAGAGGTTCATATTCTATAATCAAATGCTAACTACAGGATAAATGTAAAATAAAGAAACTAATATGCCAGGGTGTGAATAATTTACATGGAGAGGAAAGACAAAGGAAGGTATTGTCATAATAGAGCTCATATTCACTATTTCTTCCTGAATTCTATAAAGTAATATTACTTATAGTTTATTTAATATTACTTATAGTTTGTTCATGTCTGTCATTACCTAGAATCAAATGTTGATTGTCTATCACTTGTATTATTTAAAGTTAATTTTATTTGAACACACCCAATACAGGGAAACAAAATTTCACTTTAATTTTTATTATTCTCCTCTCATTGCTTTCATGAAAGAGATATTGTCAACTCAAGATATAATTTCCTCTGAAAGCAAAATGATACATTTAACTTAAAGGAACAGAAGGCATTTTTAGTGCTACTAGAATAATGCTTAGAACTCTGTCTTGTTCTGCCAGGTTTCAAATAGTAGATTATTTACACTGATGATGGCAGATCTGTCATCTGAACTATTCAATCTACTTTTAACCTATCTTTATATTAACCAATGAAAATACCCAGATGATATTTTTTAACGATATAAAATAAGTCTTTTGAACAGATTTATTCAATAATACATGATTAACACAACAAACTAAGTCATCCCAGTCTAAAATCCTACATGATCTAAGTGATAAATGGAAACTTTTTTCCCCCCTGGTTTTGAGCTGTTATTTTTTTTTCCCCACCTGTCCTGTACTTTTTTTTTTCTGCCAAATTATTTTATTGAAGGAATAATGGTTGACAGTACAGTTTATAGGTTTTTTCAAAAGCACTTTCACCCCTAACTTAGGTCATTTTCCACCATCATGGCAGGATATTTTAATGGACATAAGTCAACTACATCTATTTTTTTAATTTCTTTATCGGGGAATTAATGTTTTACATTTGACAGTAAATACAATAGTTTGTACATGCATAACATTTTCCAGTTTTTCATATAACAATACAACCTCCACTCAACCACATCTATTAAGCGTTCATACTATAACTGTTTTCACTGAGAGGCATAATCATTTAAGATAACTCATAGATTAACAAGAGCAAATGGAACCTCTCAAATTAGGGTTACATCAGCATTTTTTCTTTCCTAGAACCTGATCAGAATTTTTATCCTGTTCTTAAGGTTGCCCATACATCTCAGTCACTAATCAGTAAGTTTCCTGTGAAGATGATTTTATTTGTTTATCCACTGCTTCCATGAAAATATAGATAAATGTTTGCTGACAATGAATAAATGAATTCATCTATCTATGGATGACTATACATAAACTTAAGGTTGAAGAGTGAATATATAAGGAAATAAGTTGCCAAGATTATTACCGTATCTAGAGAAGCAGCAGCCCGGAGATCTGGTAAAAAGCCAACCTCAAGAAGATGGAGGAGGAAGTCTTGAACTTCAATTCCATAGACCCTGTCAAGGAACAAAACCATGGCTGCCTTGTGATCTGGGCAAAACCCTGCAGACATATCAGGTTCCACTACGTTCCCATCTAAAAGAGAGAAGGTAGCATGTTGTTAATGGTCATGTGTGTGGTTCATTACATAGGTTACAAATAGCTTCTTTCTAACCTTCTAATGTTTTAAGTAAAGTCATCAGTTGAATGGCTTTGCAAACAGTAAAGCCATAAATAATTGGAGATTATCTAAGGAAAGACAGCAGTACAACTTAAATCCAAGTGATTTACATGTCGTTTGGGTATATATGACATATATGAGGTATACACAGAATTTTGCTAGATACTGAGAAACAAAAAGGCATCCCAAACTTTGTAAAACTTGGAGTAAATACCACCAAAGGTGAGATTGTGAAGTAGAATTTCCCATTTTCAAGAAGCAGATCCTTTGTTAAGTATTAGTGAAACTCATCTTGATATACATACTTATGGCCTAGACAATTGCCAAATGATGAAACCAGTTTAACATTCAAAGAAAATATTTCCTTAGGGGTACATGACATGTAAAACACTTTGCAAAGTGACATCATTTTCTTTATCAGTAGTTAATGCTTTATTCTGATACAAACTGTTGAGCTCTATAGTGTAACTCTATAGAATCACGGGTTTGGTTGTCACTAATATGAGAAACTGTGGAACTATTTGCTAATTTAAAACATTGGAGAATTTGTTTGTTTCCTTCTTGGACATATGTTATTATGCAAATAGAAATAGTGAGTAACTCCTTGAGATAAAATAAAATTTTATTTTAAAACACTCATTCAAGTTGACTTTAATTTTAAGGTTTCTATCTCCCTTGGACTGAATACTTACTAACTTGTTATAGTTGCTTTATTTTCACTATCTCCTCAAACACACTAAAGACAAAAAAATTGATACACTGCCTCCTGTTGGATTTCTGGCATTTAAATTGGTGTGTGGGGGGGTTTGGGGGGGGGGAGACTAGTACCATTTCCTTTATCCTGTATTTGTTACTAGAATTTATTGCCTTGCAGTCTGTCCAAACCTGACTGCCTTGAATCACCAGAACAGAAGGTCTACTTTTTATATGTGTTTGTACCTTAATTGATCTAACCCTAAGCCTAACCCTTTCCTTTTTCATTGTCATTCTGGATCATGCTCTTGCTCTAGAACAATCATACTATAATTTTTTTAAGTTCTTTCCTAATACTGAGTGGGTCAAAAAAAACTAATCTATAGAGGCAAACTCCATGCCCTAAATGTAGAATATAAAATAGCAATTGTTACTGATAATTGGTGATGCTCAAGAGCCAACAGATATTAAAACACAAAGAAACATTGCTGACTTACATCCCAAAGATTATTTAAAATGCACACCACACCAAATAAACACAGATACGTTTCTGCCTAGGTTTTTCATAAAAGGAAAGTGGCAAGAAAAAAAATAATAAAAGAGAGTAGACAGTTGACAGTGACTAATGTATTGTATTTAGAAGTAACTTTCATTGTGAAAGATCTTCATACTCAAAGAAATCCTCTAAGTACCAAGGAAGATAATATACTGCATACTTAGAAAGAAAACAGAATAAAGTAATATTATATCAGTAAAAATTAGAAGAACAACTTGAAAATTTAGTAAGACTGGCATAGGCAAATAACTGGAGGGGGGGTAGATGGCATAATGGTTATGCAAAGAGACTCTCATGCCTGAGGCTCCTAAGTGCCAGGTTCAATCCCCCGCACCACAATAAGCCGGAGCTTTGCTGTGCTCTGGTGTTTCTCTCTGTGTCTTTCTCTCTCTACATCTCTCTCAAAAATAAAATAATAAAATAACTTTAAAAAACAAGATAACTGGAGGAAAATGAAAGGAGGTTTGTAGAGACCTGGGGTGCAATTATGAAAAGAACATCTACAGATAAATAAAGGACACAAAAGCTGGATAAGGGCAAGAGATTGGCTCACTTTAAGGATAGCCTTTTAGGTCAATACGAGACTACCCCATCATCTGGGGCCCTAGCCAGAGAATCCTTGGATTCCCACATAGATATGATAGGGCTAGGCATCTAATAGATCTCTCCACCATCACTGGTGACTTCCATCAGGAACAGCATCATAAGCCCTCCTGTTGGCCTTTCTAGGACTTTGCCCTCACTGTAGAACAGCAGTGGTAAGGACTCTCCACTTTCCAAAGGGAGGCTGGGTCAGCCTAACCTGCTACTTGAAGAAGACTGGTCCTGAAATGAGTACAACCTAGAATGTTCCTAGCTATGACCTTGGACTGCAAGTTTAGACTGACAGGGACTCAGAGGTTACATAGGTTCCTGTGCTAAATATGAATAGATATGGGCTCTATGTCAGATTGATGGGGTAAACAGTTAGTTAATCGTATTTATATACTTTCTTCATATTTGGGAGCTACTCTTTGCCCATACTCAGCTTTCTAAGAAAGTCCTATTGTCAACCCAGACAACGTTTTTACTCCACCTGTATGGCAGCTATCAGGCTCAGGCAAAAATTACTTAAGTCATGGTCCCCTTGGAACAGACCTAAATAGACTTCCAAGCTTCTTTCCTCCCGAAGACCCCAATTTTATTTACTCTAGTACTACCTTTAGGTTCCTGTGTATTACATTTGTCCTGCTTTATATCTTACTGTCTTCCCACCATTAAGTTGCAGATACTACTGTGATTCCATCCTGACTTCCTTGGGCAGATGACCTCACCAATGTGTCCCAAAGTCTCCTCTCTCTAGGGAACAATAGAAATAGGCTGTGTGTATGGATTGACCTGCCAATGTCCATTTCCAGTGGAAAAACAATTACAGAAGCCAGACCCTCCACCTTCTACACACCATAAAGAATTTTAGTCCATACTCCCAGAGCAGTAAAGGGTAGAGATGTTTCCAGTGGAGGAGATGGGACATGGAACTCTGGTGGAGGGAACTTTATGGAATAATATGCCTGTTACAATCTTGTTCATCATTATTAAATAACTAATAAAATTTTAAAAAGATATCTACATACATCTAACACCCATGTTCTTAATTCCTGGTTATTACTTAATTTTACCACAAAATTGATCTATTGTTCCCCTCCCCTTTTCAAAGACACATAAGCAGTGCTACTATGCAACAGAGAGGGAAATAATGAGTGTTAAGATATTTAAAGCCTTTCAATGCCCCACTGAATTACTAAGATGGAAGCCGGCCTTACCTTTAGCTATAGTTGGCATTTGAAAAGCAATGCTGATTACTCCCACCAAATCTCCCAGTGGAATTAAGGATCTCAAGATAGACCTAATTCTTATGGCTTCCCCCTTGCCAGCATGAATCAACTATAGAATAAAAATAAAGGAACATTAGAACTACCCCATAAACTCAACATTATGATTTTACCAAGAAATTTGAAAGCTGTGACTTGAGGTGTAAAACGGTTTCCTGCTAAGCATATATCTTAAGTCAAACCCCTCTCAGAAACTGTTGTTTTAGCTTTACAGATATTTGTGTGCTCACACTGTTTTCATTAACTTCAGCATACAAAAAATTGTGCCCTATAAGTCAATCAGTTAAAACATTAGAGTAATAATAGTGTTTACCTTTTGAGGATGTTTAAATATACTGAGAATCTACTACTTAAGTTTATCTCCCAAAACTACATATAAATATACTTATTCATTCATAACACTGCAATGCATAGGAAACTTTATCTTTAGAATTTGAACATAAATTAATACTTAGAATAGATTTGCCTCTTTCTTGCTTTGCAGTGAAACTGTAAATATTTATCCCTCTAGAGTTGACCCTGACTTCTCCCCAAAGATCGGTTTATAATGTAAGGGGTAATAGTGACTATAAATCCTAATAGGTTTTTAGATTATCACTGGCTAATTAAGAGCCTCTGAAGACTGTGACTCTCATAAAGTCAAGAATCTCAGTTAATCTTTGGAACAAACTGGAAACTTTCAGAGTCAGGGTATTGGTTTGCCTCACAACAATATCAAACAGAAGCACAATTCCTGACACAGTGGGGTCCCTAAGCATTAGAAATGCCAAGGTCATTCCCTTACTATTTTTCTTTGGCTTTCCATCCTTTATATAATGGGGAAAACAAACAAACAAAAAACCTTCTATTTAGTCTTCCTTCTAGACAAGAAAAAATATTCTTAGGGGGCCAGCTGGTGGCACACCTGGTTAAACAGACATGTCACAGTGTGCAAGGACCCAGATTCTAGGCCCTGGTCCCTACCTGCAAAGGGAAGCTTTGTAACTGGTGAAGCAGGACTGACACTTATAGTCTCCCCCTCTCACTCTCCCCCTCCCCTATCCATTTATGGATGTCTCTATCTAATAAATAAATAAAGATAATTAAAAAAATTAGAAATAAACTATCGGCCTATTTTTTTTTGTTCACCGTTACTTTCAGCACACATAGTTTTGATGATTTACTATGATGAAAATCTCATTAGTAGCAAGTAAAATTTTTATAAAAATCAAATTTTGTTTCCTAATATTCTAGTGTCTCTCCATTCTGTTATTTCTATCAGTTCACAGTAAAGATTACCTCAAGACTCTTTAAATAGTAAAATTAAAAAAAAAAAACACAGGTAGGGAGCTAGAGAGGATCTTTTTAAATTTTTTTTCCATTCTTTTTTTTTTTTTTGTAATTTTATTTATTTATCTTCCTTTTTGTTGCCCTTGTTGTCTTTTTATTGTTGTTGTAGTTGATGTCGTCGTCGCTGGATAGGACAGAGAGAAATGGAGAGAGGAGGGGAAGACAGAGAGGAGGAGAGAAAGACAGACACCTGCAGATCTGCTTCACCGCCTGTGAAGCGACTCCCCTGCAGGTGGGGAGCTGGGTACTCGAACCGGGATCCTCATGCCGGTCCTTGCACTTAGCGCCACCTGCGCTTAACCCGCTGCGCTACCGCCCGGCTCCCTTTAATTTTTTTATATGTATTTTCCCTTTTGTTGCCCTTGTTGTTTAACATTGTTGTGGTTACTATAGTTGTTATTGATGTCGTTGTTGTTGGATAGGACAGAGAGAAATGGAGAGAGGAGGGGAAGAAAGAGAGGGGGAGAGAAAGATAAGACGCCTGCAGACCAGCTTCACCACTTGTGAAGCGACTCCCCTACAGACGGGGAGCCAGGGGCTCGAACTAAGGATCTTTAAGTCGGTCCTTGCGCTTTGCGCCACGTGTGCTTAATCCACTGCGCCACCGCCAGACTCCTTAGAGAGGATCTTTAAGCAGTGATGAGGTTGGTTTCCTGCTCAGATTATTTGCCTTCTTTATTTTTTCCGGGGAGGAAAACAACCAGAAGAAACAACCCAGTGCCAATTGATCTTCCGTGAAAACTTCCTAATTCTCATGGTTCTATGGTGTGGTACAAGCACTCAAGTATGGGGCCTCACAAGTTATCTCCCAATTCAATAAACCATCTTTTAAAAACAGATTTGCCTTGTACTTCAGCACTGGCCAATATATTGCAAACTTTTTGTCTTCTCACCAACAAGTCATGAACTTCACTTCATGGGACTGGCCTAGCGGGTTTAGAAGACCACAGCAAAATAATACAGAATCGACTGGAATAAAAGTACTGTAAATAAAACTGACTTAGAAAATACAGGACTATTACAACAAGTCAGTTTTGTTTCACAACATTTTTAGTTTTATTTTGATTCATATATTTTAGAAAACACCAATCTAATGAGTGAATAGAGTTCTTTCAGTTCCCCACTTAGTTTGTCTCCACCATGACTTCCATCTAAACTAGTAGCAAACATCCTGTCTAGGAAGTTATTGTACAGGAGGATCATTCTTGATAGGAGTACTTATTTTCCACCAACATGGAAAAGGCAAGGAAACTGTACATGGTAAATACTCTATGAGTATTAGAGACATAAGTATGAGAGCTGACTGCTCCATTAACAATTTGTAATGAAATTTCATTTCTAGTTTGTATAACCAACAATGACATTTCCAACTAAGCAATCAACTATTCCACAATTAGGCTACACCTACTATTTTCAATAGAGCATGGAGGTTTATTTGTTTTGGATGCTGTTGTCAGCTCTGACAGATAGGAATATCTTTACATTGAGAAGAGAGATAAGCTATTGGACTCCGAGGCACATACATGCATTTCAGGAGCACAGCGTCCTAACAGGTCAATCAAAGCTGCATAAAAGGTCATGATGGCATTCCCCATGTGGATAGTATCATCTTCTTCATCTTCTGTGTCACTTTCATGGAGTTTCCAAAAGAAACAAACAAAAAAAATCGAGACAAATATGATAATAAAGTGACAAAATAATAAATGTATACTGCATACTTCTCTGAGGAAAGAAATAACCTAAGGTAACTACGTTTTTCTTTCTGATGATTTCTACAAATGTTTAGTTTACAGCTTGACATTTTAAAAGGAAAATTGACAGTAGGCTCAAGATAAGGTTAGAGATTTTATCATCACCTTAATACTAGAGTTGCTTTTTTTCTCACAGAAGGGTCAGAGCTACTCGTTTGATTAATTTCAATCACTTCTAATGGCAAACAGCATAACAAAAGATGGAAAGAGTTGGTAAGCTTAGACTACATTTGTAAGTAGCAGAGAGGTAGACAAAAGGAGGCAAGGATCTATTTTTTTTTTAATTGGGGAATTAATGTTTTTTAATGATAGCATATATAAGGAATTCAATATAGTGTTTTGCCCAGAGTTAAGTGCTTGATAAATGTGATTCCATTTATGTATTCACCTAAACGGCTTTACATCTATTCTACTAACCCTATACACACTCCCCAGTAGGTCCATATGTCTCCTTCCCCATCTTAGTGGCAGCTCAGCAGAGAACTACCTCAGCTGGACTCAATAACGACTGCCAGGAAGGTCTGGTACATAAGCCAGTCCTTAGCATTCCTCAGTACTGACCCACTGGGTGGCCTTGCAGTAGATATCTCTATATATTTTATACCACTTAGAGAAACTAAGGCTCCCTGGTTCCTGTACTGCTGATTGACAAATAAGTAACTTGCCCTTGGTTGCTCTTCATCTAGAACCCCAGCTTTGGTATAGAGAGAGCATTTATGTCTATGCTAGCTATAGAAAAAGGGTTTACAGTTACTGTTTCGTTTCATAGAAACTTCCATCTAGTACATCGTATGTTATAACTTTGCTAGAGGTACAAACAGTATGGGTGTATGAGGTTCTACCATGAATGTCTATTCATCACTAGAGGTTGAAACACATAACATGTTTAAATTGACTTCCTGTCCATTGCTGGGTGATCCCATTAGTATCAGTGTGTCCAATGGAGAAATATTAGGCATTTAACTGCCTTCTCTATCTGTTACCAATGGCTTACACAAGCCGTTTACTTCTCAATGGCAACACCCCTTCATTTGGATTTTTACCATCATGCCAATTTAGCAAAGCTTACCCATTTATTATCCTAAAAGTACTTTTTATTATCCTGTAAACGTACACTAGGTAGCTTCCATTAAACTAGTTTCAAATCCAACTGCTATCATTTATAATAACTCACTTGGCCTGGCAAAATTCACAAAATACATCTGATCCTGCATAGTAAATTCCTCTCTCCTAATCCCATACAATCTTCAATAGCTCTCTGTTCTTTCAACCTTATGCCAGAAGCATAATCCATTTACTCTTTCAAGTCTAACACATCTTTGGTTTTCGAAAGGCTTATTATAAGCACGAGAAATTTAAATTGCATGAAAGACAATAAAAAACTATTTCATAAGCTCTTTTTAAGTCAACAACTTGAACTTTAAGAATGTGCATACTGGACTTACAGTGTTTTACTGGATCCACTCGTTGGTGAGGGACCATCTCGACATGGATCTTCAGCTATTTTTATGGCCTCTTCCATGGCTGCAAGAAGACCATTCCCTCCTTCCCCTCTCAAAGCAGGACCAAAACATTCAGGTCTCCTAATGAGCAGTCTCACCACAACATTTGCATTCTCCTCTACACTTTCCCCTGAAATCAAACAGGGACCATAGGAAAGCAAATACTGATTACTTAGAAGTCCTGAGCAGATAATATTATGCTAATCTTTTTATATGCAAAGGAAAATAACTATATCCAAAGAACATATTAGGAAAGTCAAAACTCAATTCAAACTACTAGTTTCATGTAAATTTACACAATAAATTTAAGGTTTCAACAAAGGAAATTATTCTGGAGGTACAAACTATTCATTGTATCAAATCACTGACAGAAACAGAACCATAATCTTAGAATTTAATACATGTGCCAAATTTCTAATATGTTAAGTTGCAAAATATTATTGTGAAAAAAAACCCAAATACATCCTTTGTAAAATAAATAAGTACATATTTCCTTATTAGGGGATTAATGTTTTTTTTTTTATTTTTTTTTTCCTTTTTAAAATTTTTTTCAATATTTAGTTATTCCCTTTTTTGTCCTTGTTGTTGTATTGTTGTAGTTATTATTGTTGTTGTTATTGATGTTGTTGTTGTTGGATAGGACAGAGAGAAATGGAGAGAGGAGGGGAAGACAGAGAGGATGAGAGAAAGACAGACACCTGCAGACCAGCTTCACCGCCTGTGAAGCGACTCCCCTGCAGGTGGGGAGCCAGGGGCTCGAACCGGGATCCTTACACCGGTCCTTGCGCTTTGCGCCACCTGCGCTTAACCCGCTGCGCTACCGCCTGACTCCCGGGATTAATGTTTTATAGTCAGCAGTAAAGTACAGTAGTTTGTACATGTGTGACATTTCTCAGTTTTCCACATAACAACACAAGCCCCTCTGGGTCCTCCTCTGCCATCAGGGTTCAAGACCTGAACCCACCTCTACATCACAGTCTTTTACTTTGGTGCAATCCACCAAACCCAGTCCAAGTTCTGCCTTGTGTTTTTTAAATTTTTTAAAGTTATTTTTTAAAATTATTATTATTATTGACAATAATGGTCAACAAGATTGTGGGTTAAGTGGGTTACAAATCATACAATTAGCACCACCAGAGTGCCACATTCCATCCCCTCCATTGGAATCTTCTCCTTCCTTCCTTCCTTCCTTCCTCCCTTCCTTCCTTCCTTCCTTCCTTCCTTCCCTTTTATTGTCCTGTTGTTTTTAATGTTGTTGTCGTCGTTGTTGGATAGGACAGAGAGAAATGGAGAGAGATGGGGGAAGACAGAGAGGGGAAGAGAAAGACACCTGCAGACCAGCTTCACCGCCTGTGAAGCGACTCCCCTGCAGGTGGGGAGCCGGGGGCTCGAACCGGGATCCTTACGCCGGTCCTTGTGCTTTGCGCCACCTGCGCTTAACCTGCTGCGCTACAGACCGACTCCTGGAATCTTCCCTATTCTTTATCCCTTTGGGAGTATGGACCAAAGATCTCTATGGGGAACAGAAGGGCTAAGGTCTGGCTTCTGTAATTACTTCTCCACTTAGCATGGGCATCAACAGGTCAATCTGTACCCCCAGCCTGTCTCTACCTTTCCCTAGTGGGGTAGGACTCTGGAGAGGTAGGGTTCCAGGACATATTGGTAGGACATCTGTCTGGGGAAGGCAGGCTAGCATCATGGTAGTTTTTTTCAGTTTCTGTCTATGAGTGAGATCATCTCATAATCATCCTTCTCCTTCTGACTAATATCACTTTTAGTTTTTCTAATTCTTATTTTTAATATTTTTCTTTTATTTCACTTTCCTTATCTTTGATAGAACAAAATGAAATTGAGAAGAGAGGATATGTGTGTGTTTGTGTATGTGTGTGTGTAAACAGAAAGAGAGAGGAAGAAAGAGATCCCTACAGCACTGCTCCACTACTTTTGAAGTTTGTGAAGTTTGCCTACTGTAGGTGGGGAACTGAGACTTGAACCTGGGTCCTTGTGCATGCACCGTATACACTCAACCAAGTGCACTAACACCTGGTCCCTGTTCTTATGTAGTTTTAACAATAGTCATAAAGACCCTGAGAAATCAATTATACCATTGCAGAAGACAGCGAATCTGAGAAAATCCAGATATCTCTCTCCTTCAACTGGATTCCATCCAATATCTGGATATCCCTTAGACACCAGCATCTGACAGCTTTGTAGACCACAGCCAGCCAAGTATCGAACTACCTACAAAAAAAAAAAAAAGCAATAAGTGAAAACATTTTTAAATAAGAAAAGAAAAGAGAAGAACATAATAGCACTGAAGTTTCCTGCTAGTGATGACAGAGGAGACAAATGCCTCACATTTCTCCATTGGACACACTGATACAAATGGGTTCACCCAGCTATAGACATTAAGTCAATTTAAGCATGTTATGTATTTCTACCTTTGGTGGTGAATGTCCTGATAAAGCTTTATGCACCCATACATAGGACAAGTGAAAAAGCACAGTAAAAAGGGTGGGGGAAATAACATAATGGTTATGCAAAGAGACTGTCATGGCTGAGGCTCCAAGGTCCCATGTTCAATCTTCTGCTCCATCATAAATCAAAGCTAAGTTGTGCTCTGGTAAAGAAAAAAAAAATCTTAAAAAAATACACACACACACACACACATATATATATATATATATATATATGGAGAGAGAGAGATTGAGAGAGAGAGAGAGAGGGGGGAAAAATGCCATATACTGGTCTTAAAATATAGTAGGGGATAGATTTTTAAAAATATATAAAATTTATAAAATAAATATAAAATTTAGTGGAATATACTTATTTGAAAATACAGAGTCAGGCGGTAGCACACCTGGTGCGAAGCACAAGGACTGGTCTAAGGATTCTGGTTCGAGCCCCTGGCTCCCCACCTGCAAGGGAGTCCGGGAGTCGCTTCACAAGTGGTGAAGCAGGTCTGCAGGTGTCTATCTTTCTCTCCCCTTCTCTGTCTTCCCCTCTTCTGCCATTTCTCTCTGTCCTATCCAACAACAACAACAACAACAACTACTACAACAATAAAACAAAGAAAACAAAAGGGAATAAAAAATAAATAAAAAAAAAGAAAAGAAAATACAATTTAAACTGCAAGTATTTGAACTATATTTAATGCATATAGGAATAATATTTAAATATATTTGTGTATATATTATAAATACATTGTCTTGACTATTAAAAATAAAGCAGTAGAGAGTACAGGGAGGGCCAGAATGTTGTGAGAACATATCCATTTTACATAGGAGGATCATGGTGGACCCAAAAAAAGGTAACTCTGGGGCACTGACTGGAAAGATGTCTGGAAGTATATTGCAGGTGTAAGGAAGAGTAAATTAAAGAAAAAATTCAAGACAAGAACACACTTCACAAATTCCAGTGACATCAGAAGTCCAGTGTAAGCAGAGCAAAAGGATGGATCCAGACAGTTTTGAGAAATGAAATCAGGAGGAGGAAGAACTTGGGCCTTTCATTTTGACATAGCTTTCTTTGAAAGGTTCTGGGCACTTCTTGGGGGAATTAATATGATCCTTTTAGGAGACTCCTTCTGACTGTAAGTAGGCAAGCAAAAGAAAAGTGAACAAATCCCTCTCTCCATTGTTACTGGTCATCTCTATCAGGAACAACACAACAGACCCTTTTGTGGGCCCCCATAGGACCTTGCCCTCAACTTGGATCAATAACAGTAGAGAATGTTCCATCCTCCAAAGGGAGGCTGGACAACATACTCTATCTTCCACCTGAGGAAGATGGATTCTGAAATTGGGGCAGCTTGGAACGTTCCTACTCATGAGCACAGAATGTGAGCTCAGATCTACAGGGATGCAGAGGTCACATAGGATCTTAAGTTGAATATGGGCCCCAGATCAGATCAGAATGATGGGGTTTACAGTCAACAACATTTATACACCTTTCCCATATTTGGGAGATACTCTCTTCCCTGATCCAGCTTTCTGGTCTTCCTTCCAGCCATGACATCATCTCCCCAGACAACAACTTGGATCTATCTGCGTATCAGATGTCAGGCTCAGAAAAACAAACAAACAAAAAACAGTAGTATAGTCATGGAACCTTTGGAATACAACTAAAATAGGCCTACTAGCTATCTACAAAATGGAGGACCCCCCAACCCTTCATCTGCACTATTCCAGCCTTTAGGTTCATGATTAGGGAACAATTTGTTTGTTAACTCTTTTTCTTTACTTTTTTTAAAATATTTATTTATTTTCACTTTTGTTTTCCTTTTTTATTGTTGTTGTAGTTAATGTTGTTGTTATTCATGTCATTGTTGTTGGATAGGATAGAGAGAAATGGAGAGAGGAGGCGAAGACAGAGAGGGGGAGAGAAAGATAGACACCTGCAGACCTGCTTCACTGCCTGTGAAGCTACTCCCCTGCAGGTGGGGAGCTGGGGATTCTCATGGCAGTCCTTGTGCTTTGCGCCATCTGTACATAACCCACAGCTCTACCACCCGACTCCCATGTTAACTCTTTTTTAGCCACAAGGTTCCAGATGCTACAGTGATACCAACTGGACTTCCCTGAGCAGACAACCCCACCAATATGTCCGGAGCCTCACTTTCCCAGAGTCCCACCCCACCAGGGAAAGAGAGAAAGAGGCTGGAAGTATGGATCAACCTGTCAATGCCCATGTTCAGCAGAGAAATAATTACAGAAGCCAGACCTTCCACCTTCGGCACCCCATAATGTCCCTTGGTCCATGCTCCCAGAGGGATAAAGAATAGGAGCTATCAGGGGAGGGGATGGGATATGGAGTTCTGTTCTGGTGGGAACTGTGTAGAGTTGTACCCCTCTTATCCTATGGTTTTTGTCAGTGTTTTCTTTTTATAAATAAAATTATAAAAAAATTTAAAAGAAGAAGATATGGAATGCAGTTGCAACTATAATAAAGCGAAATTTATCTATACTCTGGAAAACAAATGCATGGTCTTCGTTCATGACTGAAGTCTTGCACTATATAAAATGCATGTTTGTGATGTTAATATAACATTTTAAGAAGTGAAACTGTATAATGAAAGCAAAAATTACTACAAATACCTATCATGAAAGGACATAAAAACACAAATAGAGCAACTGTTGCGAGGGGTTTAACTGGTAGGATTAATAATAGCCTGAAGGGAGGGCGGGTCTTGAGGGTAGGAAAAGAATGTATCAAATGAGCAGAATGGGTGGGAACTAGGGAGGAAACCTTAAGTCATTTGTTAGACAAAGCAGAACACTGATATGTAGATAATAAGAGAGCAGGCCATTGTATCAAGGAATGCAGAGCTGGCTTAATGTTTTAAGGAATGTCAAGCCCTTGGAGGCAGAAAAATGCAGGGTTTCTGGGAACAGGGAGTAACTGACAGGGAAGCAAAAAGACTGAAGTCCATACCTCTTCCAAGCTCAACCTCGCAAGAGAGAGTCTGACAGGAAGATATGCTTCCTCAGTTCCCCATTTTTCTTTTGCCTCCAGGGTTATTGCTGGAGCTCAGTGCCTGCACCATGAATCCACTGCTCCTGGAGGCCATTTTTCCCCCCTTTTGTTGCCCTTGTTGTTGTAGCATTGTTGTGGTTATTATTGTTGATGTTGTTTGGATAGGACAGAGAGAAATAGAGAGAAGAGGGGAAGATAGAGAGGGGTAGAGAAAGACAGACACCTGCAGACCTGCTTTACTACCTGTGAAGCAACTCCCCCGCAGGTGGGGAGCCGGGGGCTCGAACTGAGATCCTTACACCAGTCCTTGTGCTTTGCACCACATGCGCTTAACCCACTTCACTACCATCCTACCCCCAGTTCCCCATTTTTCAATCGGAAAAGCCTCACCACGCTCAACCTGGTTCTCACAGTATTTCCAATAAGGAAATAGTTTATTTCAAATGCCATGCTCTTTATGACTCATCATTATGGCATTTTATATGTAACTTATACTTATAGTATACATTATGACTATAGTAATATATTATTAAAACTAGACCATATAGTCAAATGTAAATAATTTTGAGAAATAACTATGAACAAGTATAATTCACACAGTCACACTAGGGAGGGATATTGTTTACCTTTTCGAGATCTGGCTCACGTAAAGCTAAGGCTAGTTCGTTATTATCCATCACCGAGGCTGCAGCAACATCCAGTGGTGTAGACCCTCTCATAGCTGGTGAAGCTGTTAATGCAAATAAAGATGAAACAAAACCTGACTGTGCTGTAACTGTGAATTCCATTTTAAAACACATTTTTTTAAATATATATTTTATTTATTAACGAGAGGGAGAGGAAGAGAGAGAGAAAGAAGAAGACATCACTCTGGTACATGTGCTGCTGGGGAATCGAACTCAGGACCTCGTACTTGAGAGTTCAATGCTTTATCCACTGTGCCACCTCCTGGACCACTAACTAAAAACACTCTTTCACTAAAAATGCAGTTTCTAAGTTCAGTACAAGTTACACTGATCTAAATAAATTTATACTAAATTTAAATATTTAACTATACATACAATTGTTACCAGTGCATCACTGTTCTTAGCTGACATTTTCAATAAAGACGGAGAGGGCTGGGAAAAGAGAATAATGGTTATGCAAAAGACTCTCATGCCTGAGGCTCCAATGTCGCAATTTCAATCCCTAATACCACCCAAACCAGCTAAGCAGTGCCCTGGTACATCTGTCTATGTCTGTGTCTATCTCTCTCTCTCTCTCTCTCTCTCCTTAAAATAAAAATAAATAAGTAAAGGCCAGGCTGTGGCACATCTGGTTAAGCTCTCACATTACGATGCACTAGGATCTGGGTTCAAGCCCCTGGTCCCCACCTGGAGGAGAGAAGTTTCATCAGTGGTGAAGCAGACCTGCAAGTATCTCTCTGTCTCCCCCTTCCCTTCAATCTCTCTCTGTCTTTACCTAATAATAGTTAAATAAAAATTAAAAAAATAATTGAGTAAGTAATTAAAAAAGAGAGACAGAGAGAGAAAGATGGAGACACAGTAATAGAAGAAAAGACACCATAGCATGAAACTTCCTCCAGTGTGATAGGGGAAGGGCTCAAACCCATATTGTGTGCATGACAAAGCAGGCTCACTTATCCAGTTGAGTTATCTTGCCACACATATAATAAGTATAATTTTAACTTTATTTTGGAGTAAATAAATGTAATTCATTTACTTACCCAGCCCAACACTGCTGTTTTCTAGCAAGTAACTGAGATGATCAAACATAGCCTTTTGATTCTGCCTACTTATCCGACAGAAGTAACAAAGGAAACGGCAACAGTTGGCCACCATCTTGGGAAAGGTAATTTCCTACATAAAAGAACATCTGATCAGCTGTGAAAGCAAATGATCTTAATAAAATTGAGTACATAAATTGAACGTTTAGTCATATTGCCAATCTATAGATGCCCTTGTGTGCCAAGTCTCAGATACTGAAGACCTTCAGAGGAAGTCAAGTGCCTTCAGGATGGTCTTGCTCTAGACTTCAAGATCCTCAAATGTCACCTTTTGAATAATCTAATCCTTGAGTCACTGAACATAAAGTTTGGCACTAATTTTGATATCTTATTACTATCAAGGAACTGACCAAGAATTCATCAGCAGCTATAAACCTGCAGGTGGCATAAGCCTGATTTAGGAATCAGGCAGTTATGATTCCTGAGCACCAGTGTTAGCTGTGATTCCTTGAGAAATTATGCAGCTTCCTTGACTCTATTCTGTAAGATTGGAACAAAATAGATAATGCTACATACTTTAAATAAGGGAGGGATAGGGGGTCGGGCGATAGCACAGCGGGTTAAGCGCACATGGCGCAAAGTGCAGGAACCGACGTAATGACACCGGTTTGAGTCCCTGGCTCCCCACCTGCGAGGGGGTCGCTTCACAGGTGGTGAAGCAGGTCTGCAAGGTGTCTATCTTTCTCTTCCCCCTCTCTGTCTTCCTGTCCTCTCTCCATTTCTCTCTGTCCTGTCCAGAAGCAGTGATGTCAATAACAATAATAATAACCACAACAACGATAAAACAACAAGGGCAACAAAAAGAAGCAAAAGTGGCCCCCAGGAGCAGTGGATTCTTGGTGCAGGCACTGAGCCCCAGCGATAGCCCTGGAGGCAAAAAAAATAAAAAAAATGAAAAATAAAATAAGGGAGGGATAGTTCAGTGAGACAACTTGTGAAAAGCATCCGGCTTAGTACTTGGAGCACCACATAGGGCACTGTTATTGTTAGTGTTTTTTGTTTGTTTGTTTGTTTTGTTTTGGTTTTATTGTAATGATTCCAGACTTTAAGATTCTGCAACTTCCCTAACATGTATGTTACTTCTCTGCTGGGATCAGAACCCAGAAGGCCAAGTTGGAAGACCTTATCAAGCATATCTCTCTTTGAGAGTCAAATTTTACACCAGATCTGCCAAGATGATATCTTCCATAATAGAATTTTAAAAATAAATACCTTTGTAAGTCTCTTAATCTGGTAGACAGAACATGAGAAAATGGCTTCATTTCCCTACTTTGAAAAATGTCTTAATTTTTTAAAAAAATACTGAAATACACTTGGTAAATTAGAGATCATAAAAGCTTGCTAAATCAATAAAGTTATCTGTCATATTATCCTATACATTTGTTTTAAAATACTTTTATATTAAATTTGCAGTACTTAAAAAATTCACTCTGTACTCCAGCAACAAATGTTTCAAAACATTATCCCCATATTTGGCCTGGATCAGAGGTTAAACAGAGCCAGCTGTCACTGAAATCAAAGGACAGGACAGGGTAAAGGGATCTTTATGTTATAGATGTATGATGTCATGGAAACTAATTTATAATTCAAAAATATTAACTGACAGAGTATTACCTTTCAAGGTTTCTAGATAACCCCTGAATAATCTCATAACAAATTACATAGCATAGTGGGGGTTGTATTGTTATGTGGAAAACTGAGAAATGTTATGCCTATACAAACTACTGTACTTACCGGTGACTGTAAAACATTCATCCCCCCATAAAGGAAAAAAATGTTCAAAAAAATTACATAGCATATAAGATCTACTTATTATTATTATTTTAAGTATTTATTTAGTTATTTATTCCCTTTTGCTGCCCTTGTGGTTTGTAGTTATTATTGTTGTTGTTATTGATATCATCGTTGTTGGATAGGACAGAGAGAAATGGAGAGAGATGGGGAAGGCAGAGAGGGGGAGAGAAAAATAGACACCTGCAGACCTGCTTTACCACTTGTGAAGTAACTCTCCTGCAGGTGGGGAGCTGGGGGCTGGAACCAGGATCCTTGCGTTTTGCGCATGAGCACTACTGCCTGACTCCCTCTAATTTTTATTATTATCAAAGAATAAACCTAATAGCACATTCAAATCTTAACTTGTAAGGTGTTTTTTTTTTCAAAAAGGTTCTAAAAATAAAAATTCACCCTAAAAATATTTATGAAGTTCTTGCTAAAAATATGGAACAAATGTGCCTCAGGAGGTTATAATAAATGGCATCCCCACAAATCAAAGTTTTTTTCTTTACCTTGGACTCTCCGCCTCCAAGAACATTCACCATGACCTCCATCACTGTCTCATGCATCCCAAGTGCCCTCATGAGATTAGGGTGCTGGTAAAACACTTTATTATTCATGATATCCCTACAAAAGACAATACAGGTATGGGTGGAATGCAAACATGCCCAAGAAAAAATTAATTTAAAATATCTAAGCTATAAATCTGAGATAATCATAAGGAAACTAATAAGAGTTAAGAGTCCTTCTTAAAATGTTTCAACAGTGCCTAAAAATGTTGCTATACCAGCTGTCAATTCTATCAATATAAGGAATGTACTAGATAGGCAGCAGTTTGTATCAAATACAATTGTAGACACCTTACTTTCAATTTATGGGTATGCATACATGTGAGTCTCCATTTACAGAGAAAATGAATCAGTATCAAATCACATTTACAGAAAAGTTCCCTTATAGGTTCTTAATGTATACATCTATCTGCTTTGGACATATGTGACGCCAGGGATCTAACACAAGGCCTGAATTATGCAAGTCCTGCATTGTTCCTGCTGAACTACATCCTCCAAGGAACATCTCCAAGGGTTTTTTAATGCTTCTCCCCCCCGCCATTTTCTAAAGGTAGTACATATTTAGGGCAGGGGAGATATCTCAGTGGTAGAATGTAAGACTTTCGTGCATGCATGAGATTCTGGGTTTGAGCCCCTGCACTGCACATGTCAGTTACATAATGTTCTGGCATTTCACTCTCTTTTTAAAAAAAATACTTATTTGCTTCAATTATATGTATAATATGCATATGCAATGCAAGAGATCAAACCTGGACCTCACACATGCAAGTCCTTCCCTCTACACACTAAACCAACTCTGCTCTATATGTTACTTTAGTACTATGTTCAATAGAAAGCAATCAGAAATTAGCGCTGCAGAGTTGCTGCAAAGTCATGATGGACATTAAAGTAATTAAAGAAGACAAATCTGTTGGACAAAATTACAGTAGTATTATTTCCTGTTAAACTAAGTTTATTATTTTGGCAAATTTTTTCTGCTTTTCTAGGCAACAATATGTCATGACTTTTCCAACAATCCAATATACTCTCCAAGGGAAACTGAAAACACATAAAGTTCAGTTACAAAGAAATCTATCTAATTAAGATGGACACCAAAATCAGCAGACATCACCTAAATTGGCTCACTATGACTGACTTACATTGTGTTATAGTGTGTATATAAAGATACTTCTAAAATCTTACTATGCAGTACCTTTGCAAATAAAGAACTCCACTGATTTATTTATCTATCTATTTATTTATTTACTTATTTATTATTGGTCACCAGGATTATCACTGGGGCTTGGTGCCAGCACTATGAATCCACCACTCTCAGCTTCTACTTTTTTCCTCTTTCTATTTCATATGATAGGACAGAGAGAAATTGAGGGGGGAGAGGGACATCGACAGGGGTAGAGAAAGACACCTGCAGACCAACTTCACTGCTCCTGAAAGGTCTCCCTGCTGGTAGAGAGTGGGGGTTCAAGTCTGGGTCCTTGCATAAGGTTACATGGGCACTTAATTCAAATTCTCCTATATGAACTCACTTTGGAAGTATTTCATTAAGGGTCTGTAAAGCCCTTAACCAGGTGCAATACCACCCGGCCTCATCCTGTTATTTTTATTTTACCATAAGTAAAACTAATGAATAATATTTATATGAAGCACTTGTTGGTCAGAATAATAGCAAAAAATATGTACAGTCTGCAAATAAATTGAAACTTTGTTTGAATCTGGTTTCTTTAGTTGGGTTGCTCACCTATTCATTCCTTCGTATGCTAACTTTAAGTTAGTCTGGCTAAATCAACAAAGTGGAAAAATATGGTTCTTTTCTTCACGCCTTTCCAAAATTTTTTTTTAAATTATTATCTTTATTTATTTATTGGATACAGACAGCCCAGAAATCAAGAGGAAGGTGGAAATAGAGAGGGAGAGAGACAGAGAGACACCTGCAGACCTGCTTCACTGCTTGCAAAGCTTCCCCCCTACGAGTGGGGGCTGGGGGCTTGAATCTGGGTCCTTGCACATTGTAACACGTGTGCTTAACCAGGTGCGCCACCTCCTGGCCCCCTAAATATTTTCAATTTATTTCGCTGTGTTTTTGTTGTTGTTTTTGTTTTTTAAGCAATTGAAACAGTCCTTTGGTGGTGGGAATGGTGTTGATGTACATACTCTCATGAGTCACTATTTCATTACTATGAGAGGGGATAAACTGATTTATTTCAATTACTTCACTGTTTTTAGTAATAGATTATTTAGATAGAAGAAATATGAAAACTGATGGGGAGGCCCAAGATATGTGGGTCTGATCTATTCTACACGAGGACAAATATAGTAACAAAAGACATTCTTTCCTTGACATTAGATGGCAGTGTATCAAATTCCCTTGTATGAACTAACTTTGGAAGTATTTCATTAAGGGTCTGTAAAATAGCTTACTTGGGTAGTGTGTAGCTTTGCCACATGCTCAGCCCCCAATATTGGAAGGAGGCTTTGCTGTCTGTCATCTTTTACACTCTCTCTTAAACATTTTTTTGCTTGAAAAAAAATGTTTAACTTTAGTTTTAGATAATTTAAACAGATTTGTAATTCTATCATCTTGTGGAGATGAACACACACCGATATCACAGTTGGGATAAATAATTAGTAAGAAGTAACTGTAAGACAAAAGGTTGTAATAGATCATTTACCCTAATCCACGAATCATAAGTTTCTCTTCTTCTTTGCCCATTCTTACACTTAGCAGAGAACGAATCTGACCAAGAGATGCTAGCAGGCTGATGGTATCCTCCACGGAAACACCATTTATAGTGTAGGTCTTTGGCAGAGCCCGAACCAGACCCCCAATGCCATCATACTGTCGATGGAGCAACATAAACATGGCCCTCACCAACTCAGGGTCTTCGATGACAGACTCTTGAGCCCACCGCACCATAGTCTCAGATATCAACTGTTGCAGAGTAGCTGTGGAGTCATGACACACATTAAATTAAAAAGGAGGAAGAAAAGACAATTAAGTTTGGCATTTCAACTACCTCTCTAATACTTGCACACTGATCTCTACATTGGCAGCAGTAATGAAAAGTCTAGGAATACTTTTTGAAGAGAAGAAAATTCAATTAATCTGTTTATATGGGTGTATTACAAGGAGCATTACACGGTGAGTTGTGAACATGCAAGGATAAAAATATACCAACTTTTCCTTGAGTAACATTATTATGAATTCATTAAGCTATTTCAGAATCTCAGTCATTTTTTTTTAAAAAAAATTTTATGTTGGCCGTCTATAGCACTATAAGTGTTTATTTAATTATTTCACTTGAGTCATTTATAACTGTAACCTCATATAATTACAATCTTATTTAAATTTGAATCCTCTCTTGTTACTTAAAATATCTTCACAAGAACATGACTGCAAAGCTTTATTAAACTGAATGGCATTTCATACATTGAAGATTACTTATAGGTTAATAGAACTTCTAGGTCTCTTTAAGTAAGTAGTAAAATTATCAAGATGATAAATGACTAGTGTCACCATCATATACCTACTGAGAAATTTAATTGCCATAATCAATACGCTGGCTATTTTTCCAAAGAAACTGTTTAACTTGTTTCTATACATTCTGTATGCAAATCCCCATACTATCAATTTTAAGCAAATGCAAAATGCAGTTGAAATGTCTACATTCAAACATACAAGTCTCAAAACCATGCTGTCATTTTTCATAGATCAAAATCATAAACCTGATAATAACAAACAATAATTCATAAGAAACTTTAAACTGATTTGAGGATCATCTGGTTTAAATTTTGAGGTTTTTTTTTTTTTTTTCAGCAAAATCTATGAATAAACCAACACCTGAATTTAAAAGGAGTGGAATCTGGAAATAATGAAGGAAGTAAACCGGTTCTTATAGAATTGCTTCCTGAAGCCTTTCTGGATGAACATGCAGGAGAATCACCAACTCAGTGGTTATTTGGTTTGAGAAAACAGCAACTGTTCTTTAGTAAAACAGACTAAGAATAAATCAGAAATGCACAGAACTTTAGGAAATATTTCAGAATCAAAACCCAATTACAAAAACAAGTGATTTAAGGTTTAAATTGGCACAGGACTACCTGAAATCAATAGCATAATATTTAGACTCAAAGACTTAAGTTCTGAGAGCTGGGTGGTGGCACACCCAGCTGAGCGCACACAATACTACTACTACTACAAAGAATCTGGGGTTCAAGCCCCAGCTCCCCACCTGCAGGGGGGAATTTCATGACCAGTGAAATAGTTCTGTGGGTGTCTATCTTTCTTCCACTCTATATTCCCTTCCCCCCCCTCAATATCTCTCTGTCTTATCAAATAAAGTAGAAAAAGAAAAAAGAAAGAAAGAAAGAAAAGAAAAAAAAATGTCCACTGGGATCAGTAGCTTTGTAATTCTGCCACTGAGTTCCAGCAATAACCCTGATGGAAATTAACAAATGATAATTTGAAAAATAAATAAAGGCTAAATTCTTCCCTTAATTCCTGGTCAAAGTCCATTCATACTTATAAAGGTCTGGATCTGTTCCTACAAGTAGAGTTTGCTACTGTGGACTTCTGGAGGAGACATTAACGTGATAATCTGATATTTAAAAGTTGCAAACTCAGTGATCTTACTGGCTCATCTAGTACATTACTAGTTCAAAGGGTGAATAAATGCCAGCTGCTGAGGCACTTTGCCAGTGCCCTTTCATACTGCTTACAGGACTTCTGGGAGGCACTCTCAACTGGTTTTTCAGCTTGCTTCTTCTTCAGGTATGTCACCTTTTCTACCAGGGACAGCAGTCGTCCTCTAATGGTTAAATCGTTGTTTCCGTCCAGAGACCCATCTTCATCCAGTTCAATTCCTGGAATGAAAGAAGGAGAGGGGAGAAGAGAGAGAGAAAGAGAAGAGAAAGAGAAAGAGAAGGAGCAGAGGAGGGGAAGGGAGGGGAGGGGAGGGGAAGGGAAGGGAAGGGAAGAGAGAAAGAAAAAAGGGGGAAAAGTGAGTGAGAGGGAGAGAGAGAGGATGGACAGAAGGAAGGGAAAGAAACAAAAGGAGAGAAAAAAAGGGGAATGACTAAAAATTCATTGAGGAAAAATCATTTTCAGGCTTTGTAATTTTCTCCATCCACAACTTAAAGTAATGCTGTCATATGATAAATATTTGAAGAGTTAAGCAATCTTTCCAACTCCTAGATAAAATTCATCCAGTAGCCTTTTCCTCTCCTTTCTTTTTTTTTCCCCCTAACTCCTTTGAAGTCTACACTACTAGCAGGCAGGGAAAAACATTAAGGTGCCTCATCTTGGAAAGAACTTGGAAGCAAACCAGATACCACGACAACAGATGAGTAACTAGAAAGTTGTGGTGTACATGCACAAGGGAATACTACTCAACTGTTAAAAACGATGAAGGCACCTCCTTTGTTTGATGTTGGATGGAATTGGAAGGCATCACATTAAGTGATGTCAGCCATAAAGAGAAGGACAAATACTGGAAGATCTCACTCACCTTCACCGGTGAATGTAAGAAACAAGAATAGAAAGGGGAAATGCAGAGTGAAACTTGGACTGAGTGTGGTATATTACATCAAAGAAAAAAAGACTATGGGGAAGAAGGGGGAGCAAAGCAGAGAGGACACTGGGGTCCAGATGCACGATGGTAGAAAAGCATCTGAATTGTGGGCCAGTGTGTTTTGTGGGCACTTAACACACGGAGAAGAGAAATTGTACCCCACGTGTCCACAACTGACTCAAAATAGCCCCTGAGGAACTGATAAAAAAAATTAAATCAGATGAAAAGACTCTGGAGGTAATATAAATTCTACTTCTTGGGGGCTGGGCAGTAGCACAGTGGGTTAAGGGCACATGGCACAAAGCACAAGGACCCGTGTAAGGACCCCGGTTCCAGCCCCCAGCTCCCCACCTGCAGGGGCAGGGGAGGGGGGTCACTTCACAAGCAGTGAAGCAGGTCTGCAGGTGTCTTATCTTTCTCTCCCCTTCTCTGCATTCCCTGTTCTTTCGATTTCTCTTTGTCCTATTCAACAACAAGGGCAACAAAATTGGGGGAAATGGCATCTAGGAGTAGTGGATTCATAGTGCAGGGCTCTGTTCTGGCTCCTACGCTATTGCTATTTAATATTTACATCAATGACCTCCCAGAAACTTCTTCAAGGAAGTTCATCTACGCTGATGACATCTGCTGTGCAACTCAGGCATCCAAGTTCGACATCCTCGAGGAAACACTCACGAAAGAAATGTCTCTGATATCTGATTACTGTAAAAAATGGCGACTAATCCCTAGCACTGCAAAAACGGTATCATCTGTTTTCCATCTACACCATGCCTCGGCCTCGCGTGAGCTTAATGTGCAGCTTGACGATACGAGAATCCGGCATGAAGCCCAGCCAGTCTATCTTGGCGTTACTCTCGATCGCACCCTGTCATTTCACGAACATCTCATAAAAACTGCAGCAAAGGTGGGCGCGAGGAATAACATCACTGCAAGACTGGCCAGCTCCTCATGGGGCGCAAGCGCTTCCACACTACGATCATCATCTCTGGCATTATGCTATTCCACTGCAGAATACTGTGCCCCAGTATGGTTCCGTAGCCCCCATGTCCACTTGGTCGATTCCAAATTATATTCCTCCATGAGGATCATTTCTGGAACCATCCGTTCCACCTCGGTTCCATGGCTGCCAGTTCTTAGCAACATCGCCCCAACAGATATTCGTCGGGATGTGGCATCATCTAAGTTCATTTCCCACGTCTACGCTCGACCGGACCTGCCAATATACGCGGATATCTTCGCCCACCCTGTCCAACGCTTGACGTCTCGTCACCCAATCTGGTCCCCTACGCCTACACTGAACTTCTCTGTCCCAGACTCTTGGAAACAGAGTTGGCAGTCAGCTGAGGTAAAGAACAAACACCTCATCACAGACCCCTGCAAGTGTCAACCCGGCTTTGACCTAGCACGTTATGATTGGGCCCTCCTAAATCGCTATCGAACAGGTCATGGCCGGTGAGCCTCTATGTTCCATCGCTGGGGAGCCAGAGACGACCCGAACTGCCCCTGCGGCTCCAGACAGACTATGACCCACATAGTCAACAACTGCCACCTCTCCAGATTCAAAGGAGGTCTCGAAACTTTACATCAGGCTCGATCTGACGCTGTTGACTGGCTACAGAAGAAGGGCAAACGCTAGAAGAAGAAGTGCAGTTACCAAGCCCCAGAGATAAGCCTGGAGGTAAGAAAAAAAAAATCTGCTTCGTGACTCACCCATAAGCACTTTTAATTTTGGGTGCTGTCTACCCACTACTGTAGTTCTGCTGTACCTAAAATCTCTGGAAGTTTATCCTTCTCACTTGCCTTCAATGCCAGAGGTATTTCACTAAATTGAACGAAACACGGACAATAGAAACAACTACACCAGGTAATGCTTTATGACTAAACCAAGGAATACTTTGTTTAAATGGGGAATGGGGATCTGTGAGATAGTTCACTTGTGAAGGCGCCTCCTTGCCATACACGAGTGAGGTTTGAACCTCTTGAGCCATATGGGTGCACTGCAGCACTGGGGCAAATTTTAGTGTCAAAGTGTTTTTTCCGTTCTGTCTCTCTAAAAATGCAGAATGGTGAAATCGCACATATGAAAGGACCTAAAACACAAAGACGACAACAATAACTTAACTTTTAAAAACAAAGAATGCGGGAGTCAGGCAGTACAGCAGCGGGTTAAGTGCAGGTGGCACAAAGTACAAGGACCAGTGGCATAAGAATCCTGGTTCAAGCCCCCAGCTCCCCACCTGCAGGGGAGTCGCTTCACAGGCGGTGAAGCAAGTCTGCAGGTGCCTTTCTCTCCCCCTCTCTGTCTTTCCCTCCTCTCTCCATTTCTCTGTCCTACCCAACAACGACAACATCAATAACAACAGTAATAACTACAACAATAAAACAAGGGCAACAAAAGGGAATACATATTTAAAAAAATTTAAAAAACACAAAGAATGCTTTATTTCAAAAGCAGCAATTGTACTATCATAGAGTATTCCTTTGTTAACTTTCATGCCTGAAGCTCTTGAGATCCCAGTTTCAATCCGCAGCACCACCACCTTAAGCCAGAGTGGGGCAGTGCTTTGGTCTGTATCTTTGTCATTAAAGTAAATATGTTTAAAGTATCAATTTATAATTATTGTGTCAAGAGTATCAATATATACTATATAGCACTTTGCTCATATATGAAATATAAATAATTAAAAATTTGATATATTTTTTATAATAATTGAAAATATGAACTTAAAAAAAGTGGAGTCGGGTGGTGGTGCAGTGGGTTAAGCGCACGTGGCACAAAGTACAAAGACCGGTGTAAGGATCCCGGTTCAAGCCCATGGTTCCCCACCTGCAGGGGAGTTGCTTCACAGGCAGGTCTACAGGTGTCTTTCTCTCCCCCTCTCTGTCTTGCCTTCCTCTCTCCATTTGTCTCTGTCCTATCCATCAACAATGACATCAATAACCACAACAATGTTAAACAACAAGGGCAACAAAAGGGAAAAATAAATAAATATATATTAAAAAAACAGAAAAAAAAGTAAAACTGTCTTTCAGACTTTGTGGGAACTTTAGTGGTTATCAGAGACAGTGCGGTTGGGTAGAGTAGGGCATAGAACTACAGAATTGTACTGCAAACTATTATCCCCACAATAAAATGATTTGGAAGAAAGAAGAACTTTGGTGTGGTGTGGAACTATATTCCTGCAATCTTATAATCTTGTTAATCATTGTTAAATCACAGATAAGTTTTAAATGCCACTGGTGCTACATATATCACTAAAAAAAGTCTATTTCAGTGGAAAACAAACTTTAGTCACAACACTATACAGAGATAAAGAAGCACACATACAGAACATTTAATCATGACATTTTACAAGTGCTTACAATAAAACGAAGAGAGAATTCCCACTTCACAGATCTGGATGACTGTCATATTACTCACTGCAGGTGCCTAATAGGTATTAGCTCCAAAAACAATATGCTGAACTTTCTAGGCTACTACCTGAAAAGCGACTCCAAACAAAACTGGTTGTGATAAAACTTCTTTAAAATAAGTCAGCCTAACTTTAATTGTTTTAATTTAATTTATTTTAATGAGAGAGGTAGTGGGGCAAAAGAGCGAGAGTGGCCAGAGCACTGCTTATCTCTGGTTTATGGTGGCGCTAGTGATTAAGCTGGGACTTCAGAGCCTTTGCCATGCAGGTCTTCTGCAGAATCATTATTCTATCTCCCTAGCCCCTGTCAATCTAACTTACCTCTCTGCCCAAATGACCCTGTTTCATGTCCCCCTTTACTACTCCCTGACACTAAAGGGAAGAAAAGGAGTTTTGATCATCTTCAGCTCAAAGAAAAGTCATACTACTGCCATTTAAAAATCTTTAACTCTCTTAGTTTCCCACAGACTAAAGCTACTTAACCAAATTGTCATAATGAATATTCTTACATAAACTTGAAACAGACACAGTATATAGTTGTGACACTATTAGACATGCATACTTACTTTTAACTAGTATATGTGTATAAAATATGCATTCAATAAATGTTGTAAAGCAGCAAGACCTTACCACAATGTGTCATCAAATCTTCATGAAAATCCAAGAGTTGGTCTCGGATTTCTTCAGGACATGGGCATTCATTTTTGTCATCCTTAAAATTGAGAAGCATGTTGATCTGAAGGTTTGGGAAAACAAGAGTAAGCACATAAAGAAAAATGAGTTGGGAAATGACAAGCACAAATCATAAAATATATATACATATATATATATATTCTGAATTCCTCTCTTATTCTGTCTCTCTCTCTCTCAATAACCAGGGTTACTGCTAGGGCTCAGCATAGGCACTATGGATCTAGGGTGCCTGCAGCCCCTTTTCCCCTTTTTTTAAAAATTTTTTTATTTAAGAAAGGATTAATGAACAAAACCATAAGGTAGGAGGGGTACAACTCCACACAATTCCCACCACCCAATCTCCATAACCCACCCCCTCCCATGATAGCTTTCCCATTCTCTATCCCTCTGGGAGCATGGACCCAGGGTCGTTGAGGGTTGCAGAAGGTAGAAGGTCTGCCCTTTTTCTTTTTTTCCCTTTTGATTTTATTGAATAGGAAAGAGAAACTGAGAGGGGGAGGGGAAATAGAGAGGAAAGACAGACATCTGCAAACCTGCTTCACCACTTGTGAAAGGTTCTCCCTGAAGGTGGGAAGCAAGGTCTTGAACATGGGTCCTTGAGCATGGTAATATGTGGACTTAACAGGGTGTACCCTCTATTCTGAATTTATTTCTAAGTATTCATAAATTAGTATTCACCAGATGAAAGCAATATCATTGTCATCAGTCCAACAAATACAAAAACATAGACAAATTCACTGAAAACTTAGCATGTCACATAATTTGCTTCTTCCATTTTAACCTTACACTATGTTAGACCTCTTTATGTTTAAGACAAATAAAATCAAAATGTTATTTTAAAAATATTATGTCAGTATACTTCTCCAAAGATTTTCATTTTTTCAGATGAATTTTTTAAATATTTATTTACTCCCTTTTGTTGCCCTTGTTTTACTATTGTAGTTATTATTGTTGTTGTTACTGATGTTGTTGTGTTGGATATGACAGAAAGAAGTAGAGAGAGGAGGGGAAGACAGAGGGGGAGAGAAAGATAGATACCTGCAGACCTGTTTTAACGCTTGTGAAAGTGACTCCCCTGCAGGTGGGGAGCTGGGGCTTGAACCGGGATCCTTATGCCGGTCCTTGCACTTTGTGCCACCTGACTCCCTTCAGATGAATTTCTATGCTTATAAAATATTCTATTTTAAAGAGCTATTTTTGAGAGGAATAGAAGCAAAGAAGAATGAAGAACTGAAATAAAAGGTTATATAAAAGGGATATAAAAGGGATAACTAAGACTTTTCTAGTATTAGTGGTTCAACTAAGCAAACTCCAAGAAACTCTGTTTTAGTTTTAGACACAAAAAAGGTCTGCTGCTATTCCATTTTTTGTTTAAGAAATAATTATTTTTAATATAAATAAATTTATGTATTGTATAGAAACAGAGAGAAGTCAAGAGTTAAGAGTGGGAGATTTAAAAAAATGTATCTATAGTACTGATTCAACACTTGTAAAGCTTACCCCTGCAGGTGGGACCTTGAACCCTGGTCCCTGTGCATTGTAGCAAGTGTGCTCAGTGAGTTGTGCCCTGGCATGGCTCTTTTAGAAAATAAGTTTTCTTTCTAGAGGGGTGTGTGTGTGTGTGTGTGTGTGTGTTTTGTTATGCTTTCATTTTGAGATAACTGTTGTAGTAACTGCAAAAAGGTAATAAAACACTAATAGAAGTAATACAGAGACACACCATTTGTCTTTAACCCAGTTTCTCCCAATGGTAATAGCTACTTAAAAAAAAAAAGTAGAATTACAGCCAGGATAGTAATATTGAAAGTGTGAATAAATAGAGAACAATTCTCTCACCTCAAGAATGTAATCTGCAGGAGTCGGGCGGTAGCTCAGCGGGTTAAGCGCACGTGGCACTAAGCCCAAGGACCGGCAAAAGGATCCCAGTTCGAGCCCTGGCTCCCCACCTGCAAGGGGAGTCACTTCACAAGCTGTGAAGCAGGTCTGTAGGTGTCTCTCTTTCTCTCCCCCTCTCTGTCTTCCCTTCCTCTCTCCATTTCTCTCTGTCCTATCCAACAACAACAACATAGATAATAACAATAATAACTACAACAATAATAAAACGAGGGCAACAAAAGGGAAAATAAAAAAAAAAGAATGTAATCTGCTATTCTTTCATATTCTCCTGCCTGTCTGTTCCTCACCCCTAATTCCCATCAATCACTCATCTACTGTACTGGTAGGAGCATAAAGTATGCACACAAATGGTCGATACGGTCCTTTTGATATCTGCAACTTCTATAGTTATTTCTCATTTCACTCCTAAATATTGGTAGTTTCAGTCCCCTCCCCCCTTTTTTTTCTTGTTACTTTTCACGGGCTTTCAGTTATTACAAATATTTCTAAATAATCGGTTCTTTTATTTACCAATTTCATTTATTTATTTATTAGATAAAGAGGGGGGTGGAGATAAAAAAAGGGAAAGAAACAGAGAGGCATCTCCAACACTACTTCACGACTCCTGAAGCTTTCTCCCTTGAGGGGCTTGAACCCCGGGACCTTGATCATTGTAATGTGTGAGCTTAACCAGCTGCACCACGGCCTGGCCCCCTAAATAACCAGCTTTTAAATTCATTGATTTTTTTTTCATTTGTCTTATTTTTAGCTTTTATTTATTATTGCTTGCGTTTGGTGTCTGCTGTTTTTTAAAATATAAATTCTTGGGATATCAGTTTAGATTATTAAATTTGAGTACTTTTTTATTTTATTTTATTTTTTGCCTCCAGGGTTATCACTAGGACTGGGTAGCTGCACCACTGCTCCTGGAGGCTATTTTTTCCCTTTGGTTGCCTTTCTTGTTTCTTGTTGTTGTTGCTATTATTGTTGTTGTCATTGCTGTCACTGTTGTGCAATAGCACAGAGAGAAATGGAAAGGAGGAGAAGAAAGAGAGGGGGAGAGAAAGACAGATACCTGCAGACCTGCTTCACCACTTGTGAGGTACTTTTTCATTTCCAATGTGAACTTTTAGTGTCACAAATTTCCTTTTCAGCATGGTGTTAGCTGTTTCCACAAATTTTGATATGTCATGTTTTTGTTTTCTTTAAATTCAGTGCATTTTTAAAATCCTCTTGAGACTTCCGCCTCAAACCACTAGGTTATGTAGAAATGCATTAACTTCTAAGTGTTTTGAGATTCTCTGTTATTAATTTCTAAGTTAATGTCACTATGGTCAGTAAGACCTTATGTAAGGAAAATTCATTTAAAATTGTGTTTAGAATATGCTATAGCCTACAGATAGTTGAACTCTGAAAATGCTTCACAGGTATTTGAAAAAAAGTGTATTCTGTTTTTTTATTATACAAACATATTAAATTTGTAGCTAACAAAAGATCCTGCTACTGATAATAGTGTTCCATTTTCCTATATCGCTACTGATTTTTTTCTGTCTAGCCTGTAAATCAATTATTAAGAGGCAGATATTGAATTCTCCAACTATAATTGTGCATCTAGTTCTCTTGTTAGTTTTTTTGTTTTGTTTTTTGCCTCCAGGGTTATTGCTGCTGCTTGGTGCCTGCACTACAAATCCACTGCTCCTGGAGGCCATTTTTTCCCATTTTCATTGCCCTTGTTATTATTGTTATTGTTGTCATTGCTGTCACTGTTGTTGGATACGGCAGAGAAATAGAGACAGGAGTGGAAGACAGAGGTGGAGGTGAAACACACCTGCAAACCTGCTTCACCGCTTGTGAAGCGACCCCCCTAAAGGTGGGGAGCTGTGGGCTCCAACCGGGATTCATACGTTGGTCTTTGCACTTCATACCATGTGTCTTAACTTGCTGTGTTACTGCCCAGCCCCCTCCTGTTAGTTTTATCTGTATTAATTCAATATATCTGAAACCCACCGCACATAAACAAAGTCTTCTTTCTGATAGATTAATTTTCTATTATTATATAAATGTGCTTTCTTAATTAGTTTTTTTTTTTTTTTTTTTTTTTACCAGAGCACTGCTCAGCTCTTGGTTATGGTAATGGGAGGAATGAACCTGGAGCTTCAGGCATGAAAGTCTCTTTGCTGGTAGCGCAGTGGGTTAAACGTAGGTGGCACAAAGCACAAGGACTGGCCTAAGGAAACCAGTTCGAGCCCCTGGCTCCCCACCTGCAGAGGAGTAGCTTCACAGGCAGTGAAGCAGGTCTGCAGGTGTCTATCTTTCTCTCCCCCCTCTCTGTCTTCCCCTCCTCTCTCCATTTCCCTCTGTCCTTTCCAACAAAGACTATAACAATAAAACAAGGGCAACAAAAGGGAATAAATAAATAAATATTTAAAAAAAGAAAGTCTCTTTGCAAAACCATTATGCTATCTACCCCCATCCCTTAGGTAATTTTCTTTATTCTTTATTTGTTCATTCTTTCCATTAACTTTTTACCCAACATATATCTTTTTATTTTTACTTTTTATTTACCTCTCATTCTATTTGAAATGAGTTTCTCACAGACACCATCATTCACTCTGCCTATATATAATCTTTTAGCTAGTGTATATGTAGTTATACTCATGAATGTATTGTTATCATTTAAGTTTGTCATTTTGCTTATGTTCTCATTTTTCCCTCTGATTTATTTATCCTAATGTTTTGTGTGTTCTTTGAAGCATTTTAGGGATAGACTTATTCATTGTATCTGCTAGGATAATTTCTTTGTGCATGTTTCTAGTGATTATTCTTGTTATAAATTATATATACATAATTTATTCACAGTCTACTCATCGCAAAATTTAACCAACTTTAGTGATGTGTGAAACCTGACCTCCATGTCAGTTATTCTCCTCCATATAAAATTGCCTTAAATATTTCCTATACAGGGCTGAGGGTAGATAGCATACTGGTTATACAAACAGACTCTCATGCCTGAGGCTCCAAGTCCTAGATTCAATACCCTGTACCACCATCAGCCAGAGCTGAGCAGTGCTCTGGTAAAAATAAAATAAAACTCTCTCTCTCTCTCTCTCTCTCTCTCTCTCTCTATCTATCTATATATATATATATATTTCCTACATATACATCACCCTGTTTTCTTTTCGTCGTTGTTGGATACGACAGAGAGAAATGAAGACAGGAGGGGAAGACAAGAGAGGGGGAGAGAAAGATAGAGACCTGCATACCTGCTTCACCCCCTGTGAAGTGACTCTCCTGCAGCTGGGGAGTCATGGGCTCGAACCAGGATCCTTGTGCTGGTCCTTGCACTCTGCACCACGTGCTGCTTAACCACCAGTTAAGCAACCTGCTGCGCTACTGCCTGACCCCCTCTTTTTATTTCTTTTTTTAACTAGAGCACTGCTCAGCTCTGCTTTATGGTGGTGCAGGGGACTGAACCAGGGACTTTGGAGCCTCAGGCATGAGAGTCTCTTTATTTTTCTTTAAATGACAAGTATCAGTATAATACAGAAAACCCAGGGAAGAAGGAAGGTAAGTTCATATTTTAACTTTTTTTTATGTTTTGGGTTTTTCCCCCCCATTTTTTACTTGTAAGTATTAGTAGCTTACAGGATGATAAGATTACACACCCACCACCAAAGTTCTACGATTCCACCCTCCCACCTCCAAAGATAAACACTATAGTATTCACAAGTTGCTTCTGTTCTCCCCCTAGTTCATATGTATCAGATCTCTAGATTCATCTCTTCACTTATTTTGCTAGGCATAATCACCTCCAGTTCCATCCATTTGTTCCAAAGAACACAAATAGCATCTTTTAAAATATTTTTTAAAATTGTGATGCCATGCTATTTGATTTTGATTCCATGAAATCCATATCCTGTAACTTCTCTAGTCAGTTATCTGCTGATGGCCATTTAGCTACTTCTGGTCTCTGTCTATTATGGATGAACTTTCTTCTTCCCTGGCTTTCTGCATTCTTTCCCCCCTGTGCCTTTTTCCTTCTGTTTAAAGGACTTCACTGAGGCTTCCTTACTGAGTAGGAGTGCTACAGTTAAATTCTCATAGTTTTTCTTCTATGTGGGAATTCTGTGATGTCCCCTTCTTTCCTGAGGGTATTTTCTCTCCATTTAGAATTCTGAGCTAACAGTTCTTTTCTTCCAACAGCTGAAATATGTTGTGTCCACTTCCAGCTTTCACATCCCCTGAGGCGATATCCAGTCTTTTAAACATTTATTTTTCCTATAGATGTTTTCCTTTCTCACTACTTTTCAAGGTTTTCACTTCATTGTTAATTTTAAGAAGTGTGAATAGGTTATGAACTGGTTTAGTTTAGTTTTTTTTTGGCACATTTTTATTTATTTGTTTTATTTGAAGGACAAAGAAATTTAGAGGGAAAGGGAAAAGCAAGGGAGAGATACCTGCAGTACTGCTTCACTACCTGAGAAGCTCTGGCACTGTAGGTGGTGACTTTGGGGCTTGAACCAGGGTCCATGTGTATGGTAATATGTGCACTCAACTGGGTATGTCATGAACCAGAGCTTTGTCATCTTATTGGGATTTTATTCTACTTCTTTAATTGGGTTGTTGGAAAAGTCATGATGCTTTTTTGCATGGGAAAATATGTCATGACGTTTGACAATACACTATCTTTGAAATACTTAATACCCTTTGCTAAATTTTTTAAAAAAAATGTTGACTGTAACTTTTAAATATTTGTTTTATTTATTATTGCTCAAGGCAAACTGATAGAGAGGGAGAGAGGAAGAGAGAGAAGGATAAAGAGAGGGAGGGGAAAAAGGGAGGGAGGGAGGGTGAGTGAGCAGGGTAGCATTCTGGCCTATGATCTGTCAGGGATTGAATTTGTAATGGCATGCTTTCAAGTGGAGAACACTTATCTACTCCACTGACTCTTGGGTCACTTGATTTTTTTTGTTTGTTTTTGTTTTTAGCAGACCACTGCTCATCTCTGACGTATTGTGGTGCCAGGGACTGAATCTGGAACCATGGAACCTGAGGTATGAGTCTTGTTTGATAAACAGTATAGTATCTTGGCCCTTTCAGCTATCATTTTTAAGTATCTTCTTTCTCCTTTTTTTCTTTTTCTTTTTTTGCCTCCAGGGTTATTTCTGGGGTTCAGTGCCAATACCGTGAATCCATTGCTCCTGGAGGCTATATTTTCCCCTTTTGTTGCCCTAGTTGTTTTAGCATTGTTGTGGTTATTATTTTATTGTTGTTGTTATTGGTGTCATTGTTGTTGGAGAGGACAGAGATAAATGAAAAGAGGAGGGGAAGATAGAAAGGAGGAGAGAAAGACACTTGCAGACCTGCTTCACTGCCTGTGAAGTGATCCCCCTGCAGGTGGGGAGCCAGGGGCTCGAACCAGGACCCTTACGTTGGTCCTTGCACTTTGCACCATGTGTATTTAATCCGCTGCGCTACTGCCCAGCTCCCCCACTTCTCTTCTTTCTCCTATTGCTCTATTTCTTCTACTCATCTGAGGCTCTAGTACCATTGGTATTAGGACATTTCTTTACCATTTTATTGGAGAAGGGTTTAATAATTTACAGTGCAGTGTAAGACATGTCTCTGATATCTGATTACTGTAAAAAATGGCGACTAATCCCTAGCACTGCAAAAACGGTATCATCTGTTTTCCATCTACACCATGCCTCGGCCTCGCGTGAGCTTAATGTGCAGCTTGACGATACGAGAATCTGGCATGAAGCCCAGCCAGTCTATCATGGCGTTACTCTCGATCGCACTCTGTCATTTCACGAACATCTCATAAAAACTGCAGCAAAGGTGGGCGCGAGGAATAACATCACTGCAAGACTGGCCAGCTCCTCATGGGGCGCGAGCGCTTCCACACTACGATCATCATCTCTGGCATTATGCTATTCCACTGCAGAATACTGTGCCCCAGTATGGTTCCGTAGCCCCCATGTCCACTTGGTCGATTCCAAATTATATTCCTCCATGAGGATCATTTCTGGAACCATCGGTTCCACCCCGGTTCCATGGCTGCCAGTTCTTAGCAACATCGCCCCGCCAGATAATCGTCAGGATGCGGCATCATCTAAGTTCATTTCCCACGTCTACGCTTGACCGGACCTGCCAATATACGTGGATATCTTCGCCCACCCTGTCCAACGTTTGACGTCTCGTCACCCAATCTGGTCCCCTATGCCTACACTGAACTTCTCTGTTCCAGACTCTTGGAAACAGAGTTGGGAGTCAGCTGAGGTCAAGAACAAACACCTCATCACGGACCCCTGCAAGCGTCAACCCGGCTTTGACCTAGCACGTTATGATTGGGCCCTCCTAAATCGCTATCGAACAGGCCATGGTCGGTGCGCTGCTATGTTCCATCGCTGGGGAGCCAGAGACGACCCGAACTACCCCTGCGGCTACAGACAGACTATGACCCACATAGTCAACGACTGCCACCTCTCCAGATTCAAAGGAGGTCTCGAAACTTTACATCAGGCTCAACCTGACGCTGTTGACTGGCTACAGAAGAAGGGCAAATGCTAGAAGAAGAAGTGCAGTTGTTGAAATATGGTAAAATATCACATCTCCCCATGATAGGTGTCTTCAAAACACTCTCATCCAAACTTAGGTCTTTTCCCAACATCATTCACCAGGAAATCTATTTTTTTTACTTTTTTTTTTTTTTTTTGCCTCCAGGGTTATTGCTGGGACTCGGTGCCAGTACCACAAATCCACTTCTCCTGGAGGCCACTTTTCCCAATCATTATTGTTGTTAGTAGTATTGTTATTGTATAGGACAGAGAGAAATGGAGAGAGGAGGGGAAGACAGAGAGGGGGAGAGAAAGACAGACACCTGCAGACCTGTTTCACCGCCTGTGAAGCGACTACCCTGCAGGTGGGGAGCTCGGGGCTCGAACTGGGATCCTTATGCTGGTCCTTGTGCTTCATGCCATGTGCACTTAACCCGCTGCACTACCACCCGGCACCTGACGCTCAGTTATTCTAAGGAGGCACTAAATAGAAATTGTCCTAGCTAACAGGTCTAAGAGTTGAGAGCTCCTATGAGCTGGTAAGACAACACAACAGCCAAAGGAGGCCCCCATTTAGTAGAATGTTGTTCCCATTGAGGACCTGGCACACTGGACTCCTCAAAGAGTTCATGATGTATTTGATATTTTCATAAAAGTGTCTCACTTGCCTAAACTAACCAAGTAGATTCGTTCAGTGAAAATAAAAGCACTGAATAAGCCAACTTACCTAATATTACAATAACAGAAAAATAAATACATTTGTGACGCTGGAAAAGTGGTGTAGTGGTAGAGTTCAGTACTTAAGAGCATGAGGTCAGGAGTTCAGTCCCAGGTACCACATACACCAGTGATGTTTCGGTTTGTTCATGCTCTTATTAATAAATAATTTTTTAAAAAAATACACTTGTGATTTATACTATGTTTGCGATGTAATACTCTCAAATGAATCGATCTCCTCATAGCGAGATCACGAGTTTTTCATTTCATTCTTTTACCTGTTCTTGAGGTGGTGATCTAAATTCCTTTGTTTTCCTGGCTGTCAGTGCTGCTGACATGTTTAAGGCTTGCATCACTTCATTATATCGGAACCGTTGGTTATCTTGGAGCTTAGCTACAAAATCATCTGAAAAAGCCACAATGGCTTCTATTCGGTGTCGGACCTGGCAGTCACAGAGGTACTGAAGCAGCAGACACATCTAAAAAAAATCATTAAGACAACACTACGTTTTAATTTCTGAACATTTATAATGTATGTCGAATCAGAATTTGCAGAAGACAAGTTCACTTGCCAGCACTTTTCCTTTATGAACAGACTGGATTTTTGAGCAGGCAGTAATGTGCTTGCTCCCAAGGGATGATACATAAGCTCTCTAAACAATGGCCAACACATGTCCCCTTTATTGAACATTCACCCTCCTGGTTTACTCTGTAGCTCTACATGCGATGACCAGTGGGGTCTATGAAAAAAAGTTTGCCAGGAGTGATTTCCCCCACATTAGTAACAGACCAAAACACTCTATGTTTTCATAGTGACTGTAAATGAATCATGATAGCATGATCACTAGAGGAAGAATGAGGTTAAGTCAACTTTGAATGAAAACTACAGACTGAAGTTCGCAAGACATTAAGAGCTGGACTTCTGATGACAACACTAAGCCACTAGAATGATTTAGCAATGTCTACCACAGATTTTTCATCTGAGCTAATTAAGTGACTTGATTGTTTATACATTTAATTATTAGTTGAGTATTCAACTGGAAGCCAGAAAGACTTGTAACACTGATAGAAACATGCCTAACAGAGAATGTTCTATGCCAGCTTAGAAAAACATGTGAATGCACTTAATACCGAATGGTCTATAAATCCATGGCAGTATTAAACAAAGCTTAAAATCTCTGCCATACTTGTCCCCACCCATGATCATCTATCTCCTTTCTCCTGCCCTACTACAAGCACTGTCCTTGTGGGTTGGGACCAACATATAACAGCCTCCTGCTTAAGGATGTTCTAGACTACCCTTCTCTATTTTTCTTCATGGAAGTTTTTGAATAAGATTCTCCTGTTAAAAGTATTCAGTGGTGAGAAGTCTAGTAGTATTATACCTAATAGAGCAAACATTCCCATGTACAAACACTCCCATGTACAAACACTCCCATGTACACTCCCATGTACACTCCCATGTACACGCCCATGTACACTCCCATGTACACTCCCATGTACATGCCCATGTACACTCCCATGTACAAACACTCCCATGTATACTCCCATGTACACTCCCATGTACACTCCCATGTACAAACACTCCCATGTACACTCCCACGTACACTCCCATGTACAAGGATCCGGGTCAAATCCCTGGGGGACAGTTGCTTCAGAAGCAGTGAAGCATTGATTCAGGTGTCTCTTTTTTTCTTTTTCTATCCCTTCCTTCTCTCTGTCTCTTTAAAAAAAAAAAGCAGAAGAAGAAGGAGGAGGAGCAGGAAGAAGAGGAGGAAAAAATGGTTACTGGGAGTGTTGAATCTGTCATGCAAGTATCAAGCCCCAGAAATAACTTTGGTGACAAAAAAGAAAAAAAGAATAAAAGCAGAAAGAAAATGAAGAATAAAAGGATTCAGTGATGGGCTTAGAATACTTTTTTTTTTTAAATCCATGTTGCTACATGAACCACCTTCTCCCCAACATGCCTTTTCCTCCTCAGCTTGCTAAAACTACAACCACACTAGCTTTTCCCCACTGAAACGTTTTTTTCCTTCAGTTTTTTTTTTAAAATTTGTGATTAATAGTAGGTTACAAGATTGTATGATTACAGTGTATAGGTCCACATCAAAACCACCACCAAACTTCTGTATCCCCACCCTCCCACGCCCATCCCAAAGATAACTACCATAGTTCTCACAAGTCTGAGAAACAGATCCCATGCTTTTGTTTTGTTTTGCAAGTTCATGTGTATCAGATCTCTAGATTCCACATATGAGTGAGACCATCTTTCATCTCTTATTCAGTTCAACAGAATCAACTCCAGTTTCATCCAGTTTGTCCAAAAGGACACAACATCATCATCTTTTTTTTTAATTGCAAAGTAGTATTCCACAGAATATATAACCCATAACTTCTTTATACAGTCATCTATTGATGGGCATTTAGCCTGCTTTCACTCTTGGGCTATTTCTCCACCAAATCTTTGACATACTATTTACTCTGTGTTAAGGGCTATTAGAATATTCCCTTCCAATCCTTCACAAGTAAGCAACCGGATCTTGCCTGAGAGTCACCTTCCTTCTTAGAGGTTTCCTTTCACCTCTGCCACTGTAATATATTCTTCTCCTTCAGATTGTTTACTGTGATTGGCAAAGAACTGGCAGGACAACAGTCAAACCCCTATGATCCTCTCATACAGACAACATACATTTAGGCAGAAACAAACGGCAACATGCCACACTAGTAGATGGGAAACCAAAAAGTAGTGCACATACTTAAAAACACTCATTTATAAGAACAGAATGGAAAAATACAAAGCAGGAGTTGGACTGGATTTGGTGAACTGCACCAAAGTAAAGATCTCTGGTGGTAGGGGAGAGATTGAAGTCCTGAAGCATGATGGTGGAAGAGGACTTAAGTGAGGAGGGGGTTATAGAGTGTTACGCAAAAAACGAGTAAATGTTCCACATGTACAAGCTACTGTATTTACTACTGTCAGCTGTAAATTATTAATCTCCCCAATAAAAAGTTTAAAGAAACACTAGATATGTCATTAATTTTTAGCAATCAGTTCAATAGGAAATTCACTGGCTGCGTTCCAAATGCATGACAATCATATTGGTGTGTCCTAAAACACAACAGAAATCGGGGTTAATTTATGAAGAACTACTATAAGAACACAACACAAATGAGAGAGAGAGAGAGAGGAGGGAGGGGGAGAGAGAGAGAGAGAGAGATTAAGACAAATTTTCAATGTCTTAATACTTAGCAATTTTGAAATCCATGATACTTTTTTCTGTTTGTTTCTAATTACCTGCAATTTAACTGGTTCAGGTAGTTTCATCTGGAGTAGACCTTCTTTGGGCCTCTTACCCCCTTTGGCTTCTTCTTCCCCGGCTCCTTCCTGCTTAGAGTTCTCTGTTGCCAGATCTTTCTCAGGCACTTCACTCTCCTCTTCTGGAAGAGCAGCTTCCTTGAACACACTGGGTTCAATCAGCTGCAAGATGTGTTTCAAGTCCTCGTTGTGGAAGATTCCCATGATAAGCAAAGTGTAGAAAAGCTTGATGAGAGGTACAAAGAGAAACTCAGTGGTCCCTCCAACTGGGTCCCGGGCATGAAGCCTACCCTCTTTAACAGCCTCTGTCAGCATCTGTATGGTTTTAGCCTTGAGGATGTCCAGTGGGAACTCTGGACTATACTGGTAATAGTCATTGTTGATGCTTACAAAACTGGGAGAAGAAAACTGCATCCGTGGCCTGAGAGATGTGCTGAGGCCAATCCCTGGGAGGCCATGCTTCTTGTTCTCATCAGGAAAAAGGGTGATGCTCTTTGTCTCCTCTGTCATGGGAACAATGAACTCATTATTCATCATGAGTCTGGCAGTGGCATAAGAGCTAAGGTGAATGTCAATCAGCAGGTCATAGTAGCCAGCCCGCAGCAAGCCAGGCATGTACTTGTTTTCAATGGCATAGAGAAGCTGGGGTTCATCCACATGACTGCACAGGGCATGGGCCACCCGATGGTTCCCAAGAGCGCAGACAGCTGAGTAGAGTCGGAGAGTGTGATAGTGGAATTTCAGAAGTTCTTCCTGCTCGGTCAATTCCAAAATGTCAACTGATCTGTAGAAAGGAAAAAAACAGTGCTTATAGCAAGGCTGAGCATGGAATGAGAAAACATACATACAGACAAACAATTTATTGTGAAATCATGGACTTAACCTGAAGGGAACATCCAATGAAGTTATAGGATGATTAGCAGGACTAGAACCTACACATATCTACCATATCTGACTGCTTGGTTACCTGGATTTGTAACTGCTCACACTAATACCATTACAATAGTATCCTGACATCTGGAATGTGTGGTGTTTGGAAAGATCACCCCAGTCTACTAGTGAAACTCAATAAATGCTATAAGGTCTCAACTTGAAGAGGACAATCTATCTGTTCTAACATGTGTGCTCTTTCCCCTTTTAAGAAACTGAGCTTCTAGGGCCAGGTGATTGAGAGTACATGTTACAATGCACAAGGACCCAGGTTCTAGCCCCTGGTCCCCACCTGCAGGGGGAAAGCTTTGCGAGTGACAGAGCAGTGCTGCAGGCGTCTCTCTGTCTCTCTTCCTCTCTATCTCCCTTGTCTGTCTTGATTTCTGACTGTCTCTATGCAATTAATAATAATAATAAATAAATAAACTTAGCTTCCCTATAAAGACATCTGCACTTATATATGTCTTTTCCTACACTGGAGCTCCAATTGGGCTTTGCTTGAAGAAATGGTTCCCAAATTTATTTATTTACTTGTTTATTTATTCACTTTTAAAATTCATTTTATTGGGGGGAAATAATGGGTTACAGAACTCAGAAACTGAACAGGGATATAGTTTCTTATCTTCCCATGATAGGTGTTTGCAGATCACACTCACCACTTAACTGAAGTCCCTCTTCACCATCATGGACTAGATAACCAGTGCCTTCACCACCACTCAGAAGAAGAATAAATACCAAGTGATCTACTGTTTTTTTTTTGTTTCACCAGAGCAATGCACAATGCTGACTTATGGTGGTGCTGTGGATTGAATTTGGGACCTCCACTATTTCAGGCAGCAAAGTCTGTCACCCTACTACTGATGTCATTTATTCAGAATCTCCCAAATGTCAAAGCCCCTGAATGAAAGCTTTGTCCTCACCTAGACTTAAAGCACTGGTTTATTACAAAACCACAACTTAACATTACTTACCTCCCAGATTTCAACAATTTATACGTTTAAGTTTTCTAGTTGTTCACTGGTGTTGGAAATCAAACCCAGGGCCTCATACATGAAAGTCACATCTCACATCCTCAGAAAGATAGCAAACTAGGCTGGCAAGCTAGCTCACTTGGATTACTCCTACCACAAAGAAGGAAACTTTTTGGTGCTGTGTTACTTTTCCCTCTCTCTCTCTCTACCTCTATTTCTTTCCATCTAAAAAAAAAAAGTTTGCTCAGAGAAAAGTTTGCTCCCAATCCATATCAAATAATATTGCATCTGCGGATCAAAACCTGATCAACACAATGATTGCCACCTCAACATGCTTCAGCTCAGACTGTGTCCAGAGACTTCAGGTGTGGAAGCACAACCCTTCAGCTTCATTACTCAGGTGAGACCTTTCCTTTCATAGTATTCTCTAATTCTATTCCAGGTGGTTCATTCTCTAACAAAGCCCCAAAACCTAGATATACACCAGGTTCTGTGAGAGAGAGCATATGTTCACATGTATCCATAAACTAGTGCAAAATATATACCTGAAAGCAGAAGTACACTAGAGTTTGCAGTGAGTACCCCCCTAACACTTCCTCTCCACTATTCCAACCTTTGGGTCCATGATTGCTTAACAATTTGTTTGGCTTTGTATGTTAACTCTCTTTTCAGCCACCAGGTTCCAGACACCATCAAGATGCCGGCCAGGCTTCCGTGGACTGAAGACCCCACCAATGTGTCCTGGAGCTCTGCTTCCCCAGAGACCCACCCTATTGGGAAAGAGAGAGGCAGACTGGGAGTATGGACCGACCAGTCAATGTCCATGTTCAGCGGGGAAGCAATTACAGAAGCCAGACCTTCCACCTTCAGCAACCCACAACAACCCTGGGTCCATGCTCCCAGAGGGATAGAGAATGGGAAAGCTATCAGGGGAGGGGGTGGGATATGGAGAATGGGTGGTGGGAATTGTGTGGGGTTGTACCCCTCCTTCCCTATGGTTTTGTTAATCTATCCTTTCTTAAATAAAAAAAAAGATGAAAATACTTTCATAGGGGCTGGACAATGACACACCTGGTTGACTGCACATGTGACAGTGTGCAATGACCCAGGTTCAAGCCCCCAGTCCTCACCTACAGGGGGGAAGCTTCATAATTGGCAAAGCAGTGCAGCAGGTGCCTATCTTTCTCTCCTTCTCTATCTCTCCCTCCCCATTCAATTCCTTGCTGTTTCTAGCCAAACAATAAAATATTTAAAAAAAAAGAAGAAAACCAAAAATGCCTTTATGTTTCTAGTTTTTAAAAATTTTTATTTATTTCCCCTTTTGTTGCCCTTGTTGTTTTTTTATTGTTGTAGTTGTTGTTATTGATGTTGTCGTTGTTGGATAGGACAGAGAGAAATGGAGAGGGGAGGGGAAGACAGAGAGGGCAAGAGAAAGAGAGACACCTGCAGACCCACTTAACCACCTGTGAAGCGACTCCTCCTGCAAGTGGGAAGCTGGGGGCTCGAACAAGGATCCTTGCGCCAGTCCTTGCGCTTTGCGCCACCTGCACTTAACCCACTGTGCTACCGCCTGACTCCCGTTTCTAGTTTTTTTATAAATATATATTTTTAATATTTTGTTTATTTCTTATTGGATAGAGACAGAGAAACTGAGAGGGGAAGAGGAGATAGAGAGGGAGAGAGACCGAGAAATACCTGCAGCCATGCTTCACCACTTGTGAAGCTTCCCCCCTGCAGGTGGGGACCAGGGGCTCAAACCCGGGTCCTTGCACACTATAATATGAGTGCTTAACCAGTTGTGCCACCACCTGGCCCCCATTCCTAGTTTTTTAAAGGACATATTTAAGATATGACATTTAAAACAGTTCCACTAAATTTTTAAATTTTAAACGGGGAGCAATGTCTAATCACCTAGGGAGTATAATGTAAGTGATGTCTTTCATCACAAAGAAAAAAAGAGAAAAAAACTAAATCATAAAAACTACCTTCACAACACAGGTGTCCAACAGCAGATGAGTGGCTGAGAAAATTGTGGCAGGGGAGTCGTATCACAAGCAGTGAAACAGGTCTGCAGGTGTCTATCTTTCTCTCCCCCTGTTTGCCTCCCCCTCCTCCCTCCATTTCTCTCTGTCCTATCTAACAACAACAACAACAACAATAATTACAACAATAAAACACAAGGGCAACAAAAGTAAATAAGATATTTAAACTTGTAGTATGCACAATAGTGTCTCCATTACCAGAATGAATGAAAACTTTTAACATTTACTTTTTAAAAAGAGAATCAAAGAATGAGAGAGGGACCAGAGCACAGCTCAGTTCTGACATATAGTGGTATTGGGGATTGAACTGTGGACCCCTGGAGTCCTAGGCAAGTAAGTCTGGTGCATTACCCAGCCCAGACAGAAATCAACGTTCTAAATCTCATTTTGCTTCCGAATCTGTAGCCCAATACAACACCCTAGTTTAAAAGATCCCACTTGGACTATAACTGACCTGTTCTCCTCTGGGATATGAAGAGACATGAACTGTAGAGGATCCAAACACTGTACCAGCCAGCCTTGGCGTTCACTGATTCGAGAGACATCCACCTTCAAGAACTGGTTGGGCATTCTGCTCCATAGAACATGAGACAGAAACTGTACGTGGAGACGTGGGGGACACTGGGGCACTGGGTTTTTGTGCTCGCTCTTGAATAATCCTGCTGAGAGAGGCATCACATTCTAGGAGAATGGGAAAAAAGGGAAGGAATTAAGTTATGACATTTGTATAATATCTATAATTCTGCACAGGAAAGAGATAATGGTAGTAAGATACAACATATGCTAAGAAAAGTCAGTATGATATGTAATAGAAACTGGCTTGATGAGCTCTTGACATGGTGAGAGAAGAAAATATCTAAAACTCTGTGGATAGCCAGATAGGTTTGGGGATGTCTCTATTCCATATTCTCTCTAAGGCACACCAAAAATGCAAGTGCAATGAAGTATGACAAATCACACGTCCTTATTTCTTCACTAGCTTGGGCCTTCTGGAAATCTAACTAGTCTTTTGCTGATTTCAGTGCTAAACTTCCTGAAAGAAAAATCACGGGGCCCAGGTAGTAGCACACCTGGTGAAGCACACATAATACAGTGTGCAAGGACCCGGGTTCAAGCCCTTGGTCCCCACCTGCAGGGGCAAGTTTCCCTAGTGGTAAAGCAGAGCTACAGGTGATTCTCTGCCTCTCTCCCTTTCTTTCTTTCTTTTTTTTTTTTTTAAAGATTTTATTTATTTATTCAGGAGAAAGATAGAAGGAGAGAGAGAAAGAACCAGACATCACTCTGGTACATGTGTTGCTGGGGCTTGAACTTGGGATTTTATGCTTGAGAGTCCAATGCTTTAACCACTGTACCACTTCCCAGACCACACCTCTCTCTCTTTCTATTTCCCCTCCCCTCTCAATTTCTCTGTTTCTATCCAATGATAAATAAAGAAAAAGAAAAGAAAAGAAAAAGAACAATCACATGCCCATAGCCCCCATCTATCTATCTTCCAAAGAAGCAGAAAAAAGTACTATAAAATAGTCCCAATATAATACCAGGAATGATTATTACCTTTATTCTTCCCAACTCAAACTGGAAAACATTTGGACTTGTAGCTTGTGCAAAAACGGCAGGAAATAGTTTTGTACTTGGCTCAACCTGGAACAAATAAATTGAATAATATTAGTAAAGGAAGTGACGCAGAGAAAAAAAAATTTGTCACAGCACCTCAGGAACATTTTACAGAAGAGGAACATAGGCATTCCATTCTTTCTTTTCATTTAAATATCATCTCCCAACAACTATTGGAAGTACTTCATTGCATCACTCAGTACACATTTCTGGAGCAATGTGCTCTTTGTTTAGATGGGCTTATGAGGCTGTTATTATTCAGACAGAAGTACAAATATACAATTCATTCATTCATTTTTTTACATTATTTATTTATTTATTTTTCCTTTTGTTACCCATGTCTTTTTATTGTTGTCAGAGTCATTATTGTTGTTGTTATTGATGTAGTCATTGTTAGATAGGACAGAGAGAAATGGAGAGAGAAGGGGAAGACAGAGAGAGGAAGAGAAAGACAGACACCTACAGACCTGCTTCACCGCCTGTGAAGCGACTCCTCTGCAGGTGGGGAGCCCGGGCTGGAACCGGGATCCTTATACCGGTCCTTACACTTTGCGCCACTTGCGCTTAACCCGCTGCGCGACCGCCCGACTCCCAATTCATTCATTCTTATCACTATTTGGGTGGTTTTTTTTCTTATTTACTTTCTATGTCATAAAATGTGCTTTCTTCTTCTTTTTTTTAATATTTATTCCCTTTTGTTGTCCTTGTTGTTTTATTCTTGTAGTTATTATTGTTGTGATTGATGTCGTCGTTGTTAGACAGGACTAAGAGAAATGGAGAGAAGAGGGAAGACAAAGAGGGGGAGAGAAAGACAGATACCTGCAGACCTGCTTTACCACCTGTGAAGCGACTCCCCTGTAGGTGGAGAGCCGGGGGCTTGAACCCAGATCCTTAACGCCTTTCCTTGCTCTTTGCGCCACCTGAGCTTAACCCGCTGCGCTACCACCTGACTCCCCTGAAATGTGTTTACTTATAATGAGGCCAAAGGTTTTATCCCTCTAGAAACATGGCAGCATCATGGACCACGCACCTGATAGTATGTGCTGAGTTCCTTGCCATTGGCAGTGAATGTGAGTAGCCCACTGGCAGCGTCCACCACGCAGCCGATCTCCAAACCGTTATTGTTGCGCCCTTGCCCTGGGCTCATGCTCTCGCCCGCACACACCATGTAGCAGTTGCTGCGCTTGATGCTGAATTTCAAAAGAAGAAGTTTGATCTTTGTACCAGCACTGATAGAACCGAAAGCATGTATGCCTTGCAAACTAAACCTAAAGTATGCTGCGCAGGCAACAAGCTCATGCTGTAATGGGAGAGGTGCACAATGGGCCCAGTTCTGTGGTTCGGAGCAGAACTCCATTGACTTCAGTGGACAGTCTAAATCAGCTCTCACATAGGTTTTTTGAATTTCACACCTAATGGAAACAGACCAGCAACTTGGGAAGAAGTAAAACCTGACCTGCACCTTCCCTTCAAAAACTCAAACCAAACTGAACCTTATTCTGAAGTTCAAAAAAGTTTAACTAATAGTCATCCATGGTTTTAATCTCCATGCTCATATTTTTTTGTTAAAAAAAAAAAACACTTGTTCTGAGATGAGAAGCGTTTATTTCTAAGGATTATTAGAGTCCTAAGGTCAATTCTATATAAGATATTCAATGATTCAGTATATTTAAAATTTGGTTAAAGTGTTGTCTTTATAGGGATAATCCTAGATATCTGATATGTGAAACAAACAGCTAAAATAAACACAAAATCAGTGATGTAGATCACAGTCTGAGCTTTACCCTCACCAAAACCTTTTGCCAGAGATGGTTACAAAATTAACTGATTTCCATTTCTCTTCCTTCCCTTTCACTGTCACTCTCCAGTGAGCCAAACAATAGCAATAAAAATAAAGAAATAAGGCCAAGGGCAGGCAGGCAGGAGGCAAAGACCAAGAAGGCTAAGCTTAAAATCAGTTTCTGAAGCATCACAACTTGTCTGTGCTTCTCTGCATTACTTACATTACGACAACCACAGCTTTTTCCTGACTTGTTTTTACTATACCGTCAATACTGTCATCAACCAGCAGGTGTCCCATCTCTATATTTTGTGTACTATCGCCAACCTCTGAAAATCCAATGTGTCCCCTCAAGGATATTCTTGGAGATAGGGATACAGATGGGAAGCACTCTGTTGTTAAGAATTTTGCTAGGTCCACTGTCTCAAGTGGGAAGTCCACTGCAATTCAAGTGTTACAACCAGAAGGCAGGAGAGTGAGCTTCCAGTCACCAAAAATGACGGTGCAGGTAGGGAAAGAAAAGCAACACTATGGAGGCCTCTTTCTTATGAGACCTATCACAGCAGATCAGAGAGGATGCATGGGCACAGAGGGAGATGCAAATGGTTAGATCTTCTCTTGTCTTATTCTGCAAGGAAGATAGCCTTCTTCACTTTTTTGAAGGTTTGGTTTGAGCTTGGTTTGTTTTTACAAATGAAGAAAGGATGGCACAGAAAGTTCAACTGACTTACCCAAAGCCACACAGCGAGTCAATGGCAAAGCTGAGGAAAGAACCCACTGCGCCTCAGTCTGAGTTCAAAGGTGTCCATCTGATCTAAACTACCAGCCCACATTGTCTCTACATTTCTTCTCCCCACCACACAGCCAGTTCCCAAGATACATTTCCAACTAGAGGCCAAATGTTTCACATTTTCCCATCTCCACCAATATCATGTTGGTTAGTGTCACCCAAAGGAATGTATAATTATTACCCCAAAAAGAGTTGTTACTCTTATTGTGTATTTTTTTACTTTTAATATATTCCGATTTCTTGTGGGCTTACGAGGACTAAAATAGCAGTGGCATCACAAGTTTGAATACATTGTTCTATAAACAAAATATTCATCTGAGCATGGAGTCCAAAAAAATAATACCTATGTTAATCAACATTGAACTGATTATCATTCATAGAAAAAGGAAGAAAAAAAAAAGCAAACTGAGGAAAACCAACCTTTCATGTACTTTTCCTTTTTCATCTCCTAGAGTAACAGTAACTGTACGGACTCTGTCCAAGTCGAAGCCTGTATCATACTGATGGAAATCTGACGTGATCCAACCCACCCAGACATTGGCAGGTTCTTGTCCAGGAAATATTCTTACTGAGTAATAATACTGCCAAGAAAGCAAGACCAAATGTTGGCATAGTGATAAGAAATGAAAACAAAAACAACAAGCAAACTTTGGTTTGCAGTGTCTTTGAGTTGTCCAAGAATATATTCATTCGCTTAAAATAACATGACTAGGGGGCCGAGCGGTAGCTGCACCAGGTTAAGCACACATAATACTAAGTGCAAGGACCTGCGTAAGGAGCCCAGTTCCAGCCTCTGGCTCCCCAACAGCAGGGGGAGTCAACTTCACAAGTGGTGAAGCAGGCCTGCAGGTGTCTATCTTTCTCTCCCTCTGCTGTCTTCTCCTTTCTCTATTTCTCTCTGTCCTACCAACAACAACAAAAGTGGAAAAAGATGGCTGTCAAGAGCAGTGGATTCTTGGTGCCGGCACCCAACTACAGAGAGAACTCTGCAGTCAAAAAAAAAAAAAAAAAGAGAGAGAGAGAGAGTCGGTGGTAGTGCAGTGGGTTAAGCGCACATAGCGCCACTGGTTCGAGTCCCTGGCTCCCCATCTGCAGGGGAGTCGCTTCACAGGCAGTGAAGCAGGTCTGCAGGTGTCTAACTTTCTCTCCCCCTCTCTGTCTTCCTCTCCTCTCTCCATTTCTCTCTGTCCTATCTAACAACAACGACATCAATAACAACAACAATAATAACTACAACAATAAAAAAACAAGGGCAACAAAAGGGAAAATAAACAAATAAAAAATATTAAAGTTTTTTTTTAAAAGTGGCCTAATTAAAATGTTAAGGATACAAAGGTCTGGTGGTACAAAATAAGTTTGAAAACAGAGACTTTTATAATAGTGGGGAAAAGGAAAAAAGATCCCTCTGAACAAACATACCAGATAATTTGACAGTTTTTCTATATCTAAATGATTATGTGCATATGTCACATGGTGTGCATACAATATAACTTACATATAAATCAGGTAAACTTCAAATTCTTCTAGTTTAGACAAAAATGCATTAAGCTTTGTGGTGATGTTGTTGTTTTTGGCAAACTTTGCATCTATACAATTCCACTAAACTTGATGAAAAGCTTTTTTTTTTTTAAAGACATATTGAGGGGGCCAGGCAGTAGCCCAGAGGGTTAAGCACACATGGCATGAAGCACAAGGATTGGCTTAAGGATCCCGGTTCGATCCCGTGGCTATCCACCTGCGAGGGTGGGGAGGTCTCTTCACGGACTGTGAAGCAGGTCTGCAGGTGTCCATCTTTCTCTCCACTTCTCTGTTTCCCCCCTCCTCTCTTGATTTCTCTCTGTCCTATCCAACAACAATGACAACAATAAAACAACAAGGGCAACAAAAGGGAAAAAATAGCCTACAAGAGCAGTGGATTCATAGTGCAGGCAAGAAGCCTGGAGGCAAAACCAAAACAAAACCAAAAACCAAAAAAAAAAAAAAAAAGACATAATGTTAATGCAAAATAGAGACTTCTTAACATAGTGACATATTGAGAAGGAGAAAACAATAGAGAGGGAAAGACGCACCACAATACTTGTCCTATAGATGCTCTCATGCAATGGTAGAGTGGTTAAACCAAAAGTCTTCTGGCATGTCAAATTATGCATTCTGAGATAACCTAGCTCTCATCCTCCTTTGCTAGAGTTTTTATAAACATCACTCATCTCTCTGAATGTTATGTTTTCATGAACACTAATATTATATTGACACCTAAAAGTTTCTTTGAATAAAAGAAGGAGCAATGCCAGGTATCTCACTCATAGCTAGGACCTAAGAAAAAAGGAAAATACACAGTGAAACTAAGGTTAACTAGGATCTGTTACAGTAGGCCCAAGCACTCTAAAGGTTGGAGGGCACTGAAAGGGGATTGGCAAGCCAGTGTACAATGGTGGAGGAAGAAATAAATTATTGGTATGTGTGGTGTACAGACACCTATCATAGGAAGTACTATGAATGGCACCAAGTGGAAGCTCCATAAACAGTGGAGTGGTGCTGTAGTCTTACCTTCTCTCTCTTTATCTGGAAATAAAAAGGCAAAAAAAAAAAAAAAAACCCAAAAAGAAGTCTAATAAAGGATCATATACACTAGAATATATATATGTATATATATGCATTTTTCCAGATTTAGCATTGCCTTGGTGTAATTCAGTTAAATACTGTAAATCAAAACAGACTTTATAATGTATAACAATGCATAAATAGACAAAGCAGTCTCATACCGTAGATGTTTGCATTAAGTAATCAAAGTCATCTCGATCATCTGCAAGGACATCTTCAGTGAGCCTTGCTGAATGGCTTGTGCTGTAGTCTGGTTTTGTTCTTCTAAGCAAAAATCTGAAATATGTTATAGGACAAGGAAAGGGCAACATTAAAAGGTCCAAGCACTTCAAATGTATAAATATAATTGGTTTAATCAAGTAGTTCTCTATCAAGGTGGCTTTTCTTCCCAAAGGACACTTGGATCTATCTAAAAATATTTGGGTTGTTACACTAGGGGAGATTGTCACCATTATATAGTAGGTTAAGTTCAGTGATACCACGAACTATCCTATAGTGCAGACGGCAGAACCTCACAACAAATTATTATCAGTCTATCAGTTATGCTGAGGTTGAAATGCTGAATTTAGTGCAAGAAAATAAATAACTTCCTATCCATACAAACACTCTTTAAAGAAAATACTCTTTAACTTTCAAGTAAGAAGTCAACTCTTAGGAGAAAATACTTGTTTTCCCTTTTTTTTTTATTGATGTTTTGTTATTATTGCTGTTACTGATGTCATCATTGTTGGATAGGACAGAGAGAAATGGAGAGAGGAGGGGAAGACAGAAAGGGGGAGAGAACAATAGAACAGGAGAAAATACTTGTAAAGCATATGTGTGATAAGGGATTAATATCCAGGATATGTTAACAATTCTTACAACTCTACCAAAACAGCAAGGAGCCTGAACAAAAATGGGCAAAGAACTTGAACAGACATTTATTCAAATATGATGTATAATCAGTAAATATAAACGTATAAAAACTATTCAGTTTTGCTAAGCATTCAAGAAATGGCAACTAAAGCTACACTGAGATATCATTTCACATACACTGTGTCAGCTGAAATAAAAGTGGTTGACAAGGTAGGAGCAATGATCTCTTGTCCAGTGTTGGTGTGATTATAAAATGGTACAAACGATTATGGAAAACAGTATGAAATTTCCTCAGAAACAAAGCCTGAACTGCTAACAGGTCCACTTCCAGGGATATATGCAAAAGAATTAGAAATAAAATTATGAAAAGATATTTGCATACCTATATTCATAACGGAACTATTCACATAGTCAAAAGGTGGACTCAAGCCAAATACACATCAGCAGATGAAAGAAAAAACCAAAATGTTGTGTACACAGACATAAGAGAATACTAATCATCACTAAAAAGAAAGAGTACCCGAGGATAGTATACTGAGATAAGTTATCACAAAAAGACAAATACTACATGATTCTGCACCTCTAAAGTATCTACAGATACAGAGTGAAGTGGGGTCAGGAGGTGGCGCACCTGGTTGAGTGCACATGTTACAATGTGCAAGGATCCAGGTTCAAGCCCCCAGTCCCCACCTGGAGGGGGAAAGCTTTGCGAGTGGTGAAGCAGTGTGGTAGGTATCTCTCTGTCTCTCCTCCTCTCTATCACCCCCTTCCCTCTTGACTTCTCGCTGTCTCTATCCAATAAATAAAGAAAAAGAACATGGTTATTAAAAAATTTTTTAAAAACTAAACAAATATAGAGTGAAGCTAAGATTAACTAGGATCTGTTACAGTAGGTCCAAGACTCTAAAGGTTGGAGGGCACTGAAAGGGGATTGGCAAGCCAGTGCACGATGGTGGAGGAAGAAATAAATTACGGGTATGTGTGGTGTACACCTAACACAGGAAGTACTACACCTGCCACCAAGTGGAAGCTCCATAAACAGTGGAGTGCTACGATAATCTTACCTTCTTTCAAATTCATTGAAAAAAAAAAAAGTAGAATGGTAATTATCAGATAAGACAGGGTTTTTTTTGTTTGTTTTGTTTTTTAAGGAGAGCTATCTATAGAATGCAGATTTTAAATTTGTATGCTACAAAGTTTTAGAGATCTGCTTCAAAACAATGCTAATATACATTGGTTATTGAATTGTACACCTAAGGATGATGAAGATGGTAAATATTACTATGTGATTGGTCACCCCAGCAAAAAATTAATTCCTTGGGAAAGAACAGATTTGTTGTAACAAATTAGATGCCAAACAGGTTGCTTTACTACTCACTGTAAAATCCTTCTTCTTATTTATTTATTTATTTTTATTCATTTATTTATTTTGCCTCCAGGGTTATCACTGGGGCTCAGTGCCTGCACTATGAATCCACTGCTCCTGGAAGCCATTTTTTCCATTTTGTTACCCTTGCTGTTGTTGTTACTGTTATTGTTGGTACTCCTGTTGTTGTTGTTGGACAGGACAGAAAATAAATCGAGAGAGGAGGGGAGACAGAAGGGGAGAGAGAAAGATAGACACCTGAGACCTCCTCCACCGCTTGTGAAGTGACCCCCCCTGCAGGTGGGGAGCTGGGGGCTTGCACTGGGATCCTTATTCTCGTCCTTGGCTTTGCGCCGTGTGCACTTAACCCGGTGTGCTACCACCCAGACCCCTGAAATCCTTCTTCTAAATAAGAAGGGAGAGGAAAACAAATGGACACTGAGAAGACCCTGACCCTCTGTTGTAATCCTCTCCGCATAATAAGGACATAGACATAGCAGTGACCTTTGTTTCAGACGAGATGGCTTCTCCTGAGCATAGTCTTTGTGGTTATTAAACTCTGGTTTTGTAGCTTCCTTATCTTTATCGACTCGATCAGGCACCAGATGGCCATGTGCTGTCTTCATTAGGACCTCAAAGTCAGAATCTGCATCATAATCTTCCAAATCATTCTTGGGTCCGAAGAGTCCGGCACCAGGGAGCCCACCAGCTGCAGTCTTGGAGAAGACCTCTGCACATTCAATGGGCATGCTCAGGCGGTAAAACATGATATCAGTGCTGCTATGTTGAGAACCAAAGGACTTCTGAGTGATCTTCAAACATGGAGAACTATCTATGGTGCCATCTATTCTAGTCACCTAGCAAACAAAGAAGTAGTTCAAATCATAATCGTCATTGTGCATTTCCTGAGTCTTAACAATCACTAACATATACCGTGCCTTTAACAACCCCAAGTCTATATAAAGCATAATTTTGTAAATGAGATGGTTAAACACTGGGAGCATAGTGTTACAGATAAATTCAGAGTTCTGATTCTGTTTTTATATTTTATTTATTGGATAAAGACAGAGATAAAGTGATAAGGAGGGAGGGAGGGAAGGTGAGAGAGAGAGAGAGAGAGAGAGAGAGAGACACCTTCAGCTTTCCCTCTGCAGGGCATGTGGGGCTTGAACCTGGGTCCATGCATATTATAACATGTATGCTCTACCAGGTATGCCACCACTTGGCCCCACATAATTATGCTTCTAACTCACACAAAAAAATCACATTGTAATCACATATATCCACATTGTGTTGACAATGTCTATAGAAAGAGAATTATTTACTGTTATTCATTCTAAATATTATCAGCTACTTATACAGTATCTAAAGGGAAAGGCTAATCGATATTCCAGTACTATGTAATACACCAGGATTATCATGTTAAGTAAAAGTCCATAGTTGCCAAAGCAGGAATTCCTGTGCATAAAGATATTCTTGGTTTCCAGCAACATTCTGAATTTTAAAGAAAAAGCACACCTCAATATGCTCATGGTTTGATGGAACTTGGAGAAATTGAGGAAGTCTTTTGCTTAGCCACATGGTAATATCCCTGTTTGTATTAACAGCAAAAGGTTCATAGCCCTCTTGTAAGCCACAGATGGTGAAATACTTCAAGGTGCTGACATCTTTTCCAAAGTTCATCCTGCCTACTTGAGCCACTCCAAGACTACATACAGGTATGAATCCTGAAAAGAAAAAGGGAAATCAAATTCTTAGCTGTCATTAGCATGAGATTCTGTTAGTATGGAAGAACCAAAAGTAACGCTTTCTTCATTTTTCCCCCCAGCATGAGGGCTCTGGTTGCCTTTTCACTCAGAGAGAGAGAGAGAGAGAGAGAGAGAGAGAGAGAGAGAGAGAGAAAGACAGTGAGGAACAGCACAGTGCAGCACTGTAGCTCTCTCAGTGCCATCTCACCTCCCACACTGTGTAGGGTGTTGTACTGGAACCATGGACATGGCAAGGTATGTGCCTTACCAGTGAGCTATCTCTCTGGCCCAGCTCCAGCTCCGTGTGAGAAAATGACAACAATAAGAATAAGGAAACAACTGGCATTATGAAGTACAAGAACAACATTTGACTTCGGGCATGAGAATTTCCTAAATGTGGTCCCTAGATACTTTCCTTCATTTCATCTCAGACTTCTGGGGAACGAGGTTATTCCTCAGCAACCAGTAGGGTATACAACCATAGAAGACCCCTTCCATACACTGCTTGTTCAAAAAAAAAAAAGTTTATTACTGAGGAAAAGAGAGACTGAAGTGCCAAAGTGTGCTGCTTTTCCATCTAAATATATTGAAATGTACAAATACCAGAAACAGTCAGAATAGAAAGACATAATTCAAAAGGAATAAAAAAGTTTGGAAACAACTGTTTGTTTTTTCTTCATTTCTTTCCTTTTAAATTTTTTTTTTTTATCAACTATAGATAATTGCACTTTTTGTTTTCCCACTACCACCATTTTTTCCCCTCAGGGTAAATTACATCTTAGCATTGAAAATATTTAGTTAGGGGGAGAGGTGATGGGGCACCTGGTTGAGCGCACACATTATCACATCCGAGAACCTTAGCTTCAAACCCTACAGGGCAGAAGCTGCATGAGCAGTGAAGCAGTGTTACAGGTGATTCTCTTTCTCTCTCCCTCTTGAACTTCCCCTCCCTCTCAATTTCTCTCTATTCCATTAGATGAAAAAAAAAAAAAAAGAGAGAAAAACAATGGCCTCCAGGAGTGGTGGATTCATCATTAGGAAACAATCCCCAGAAATAACCCTGGTGGCAAGAAAAAAAAAAAGTCAGCATTGACAGGATAGAAGAGGAAAATATTTAAACAAATAAAAATTGGGAGTAGTTGCTAAAATCCTACTGAAACTTCTCTATCAGTAGCTTCCCTTTGGATACACTACAATTGTAGATTAATCAGAGCAATGAACATGCAGCCTAAATAAGTCAGACAAAAGTTTTAATATATCTAAATTAAATTAGATAAAAAGTACAATCAGGGAGTTGGGTGGCAGCATAGCGGGTTAAGCGCACAAGGAACAAAGCGCAAGGACCAGCATAAGGGTCCCGGTTCTAGCTCCCTACCTGTAGGGGGTCGCTTCACAAGGGGTGAAGCAGGTCTGAAGGTGTCTTTCTCTCCCGGTATCTGTCTTCCCCTCCTCTCTCCATCTCTCTCTGTCCTATCCAACAATGATGACATCAATAACAACAACACTAATAACTACAAAAATAAAAGCAAGGGCAGCCAAAGGGACTAAATAAATAAAAGTACAATCAAAAGGAGGATCAGTGAACAATGAGAGGACAAATAGTTTCTAAGCTAATGGAATGCATAGCAGGCCTTGTGAGTAGTAAGCTATTGATTAAAAAGGAGAACTACTGCCAACTGTTTATTTTAATTCTTAGCAATCAGTTATGTTTGACAAGGGGTGAGATGATATTTCTCATGAGGAAGTATTTATGTTCTCTTGGTTTCTTCAATATTTCAAACTAAAGTTCAAGTAGTAAGCACAATAAATAAGGTCAGTCTTGAAATACAGGCTCATAATGTAATAAAATTCAGGAGCCTAAAAAGCAGTGGATCCAAAGAAGAAGATAACAATTTTCTACTACTATGATTTACATTTCTTTGCTGGCTGATATTAGTGCCAGAAAAAGCAGTATGTAATCCTTAAAATGGAACGAGATAATATGAATTATATCCAGTGACTCATAGGGTCACAAGCAGTTTGGATTCATCACTGCAGAACAGTGCTACCAACCAAGAAGCAAGAACACATTCAGTTGTGCTCAGGGAAGTGTGAATGCTGTTTCAAGTTAAATCTTGAAAAGACACAGCTGTGTCTGCATCTGCGACAGCCCACAAAACAGTAGTCAAGGAAAGTTATTTTAAAGAACTATCCCCAAAGGAAACAAGGGATTAAATAAATATAATAGATATGAGAGAGCTTGATTTATAGTTACATAAATTGGCAAATATAGTGTCCTTTTGACGTAAACTAGGGGATACGAAATAGAACCATAGACCCCTCTGTGGGCCTGCATAGGACCTTGCCCTCAACGTGGATCAACAATGGTAGAGAATGTTCCATCCTCCGAAGGGAGGATGGACAATATACTCTATGCTACACCTGAGGAAGATGGGTCGATACTGGGGCAGCATGGAATGTTCCTACTTATGACCACAGAATGTGAGCTCAGATCTACAGGGATGCAGAGGTCACACAGGCTCCTAAGCTAATTATGGGCCCCAGATCACATCAAATCGATGAGGTTTACAGTCTACAATATTTATACCCTTTCCTATATTAGGGAAATAGCTTGATCCAGCTTTCTAGCCCTTTTCCCAGCCAAGACATCATCTCCCTAGACAATAACTTGGATCCACCTGAATATCAGATGTCAGGCTCAGGCAAAAAAAAAACAAAAACAAAAAACTAGTATAGTTACAGGCCCTTTGAAATATAACTAAAATATGCCTACTAGTTATCTACAAAATGGAGGATGCCCCCAACACTTCATCTGCACTATTCCAGCCTTTAGGTCCATGATTGTTCAACAATTTGCTTGGCTTTGTATGTTAACTCTCTTTTCAGCCACCAGGTTCCAGATGCTAGCAGGATGCGACCAGACATCCCCAGACAGACAACCCCACTAATGTGCCTTGGAGTATCGCTTCCCCAGAGCCCTTCCTCACTAGGGAAAGTGAGAGACAGGCTGGGAGTATGTATCGACCTGTCAATGCCCATGTTCAGTGAGGAAGCAATTACAGAAGCCAGACTTTCAACCTTCTGCATCCCATGATGATACAGGGTCCATACTCCCAGAGGGTTAAAGAATAGGAAAGGTATCAGGGGAGGGGATAGGATACGGAGTTCTGGTGGTGGGAACTGTGCGAAGTTGTACTCCTCTTATCCTATGGTTTTGTCAATGTTTTCTCTTTATAAATAAAAAAATTAAATAAAAAAGAAAGATGCCAGTTAGATTTTTTAAATGATAACAAAGTAATTTAGAAATATGCAAAAAAGAAATATAATAAACTAAAGTCAATAGAAACAATAGAATCAGATGGTATAAATATTTTTCTTCTTCTTTCTATATAGCAGGAGTTCCTGGTAGATGAAGTTACAGTTTACCCATATGTAAATATCCACATAATAGATCTCTATGTGTTTGCTACACTAATAGTTAAAATAATCTATATGCTTGAAAAATTTTTGCTTAAAAAATCCAGTAACTACTGTTGTACACTAAGAATTCAATCTTAAACTATTTATTAGGGTTATATTTAGAGTCGTAGAAAACTACTTTAAATAAATCCTTTTCCATGAGAATTTCTACTCAGCATTTAAAAATTCTGACTTACAAGCTTTATTACTGTACAAGGAAATAGTCTTAGCAAATATCATTTCTAGTAAGAAAGACAGAACTTGGCTTGTTTTTTTCTTTATTTTCGTATTGGTGATTTAATAGTGATTTACATGATTATAAGATTGCAGGTATATAGTTTCATACCACATCCACCACCAAAGTTCTATGTCCTCACAACCACCTTCCCTGTGAGAACTACCATACTTGTCCCAAATTCTTGGAGACAGGTTGGTACTGTTTATTTTCTTCACACGTTCATGTAACATGTTTGTTTTTTAAATAGATTATTAAAATTATTTCTGAAAGAAACAAGGAGACATTGAGAGGGAAGAAGGTGGCTAGGAGAAAGACACATACAACACTGCTTCACAACTTGAGAAGATCCCCCTCAACTTCCCCCTGCATGGCAAGTGAAGACCGGGGGTCCACGTGCATGTACTGTGTGCAATATACTTGATGTGCCACCACCTGGCCCTTACTCATGATTTATTTTTAAAGGTGAAAAATACCAGAAGGTATTCTTTTTTGTTTTTTGTTTTTTCCTTCAGGGATATCTCTGGGGCTCAGTTCCTACACTATGAATCCACTGCTCCTGGAGGCTATGTTTTCCTTTTGTTGCCCTTGTTGTTTATCGTTGTTATTATTATTGTTGTTGTTGTCACTGAGGTCATTGTTGTTGGACAGGACAGAGAGAAATGGAGAGAGGAGGGGAAGAAAGAAAGGGGGGAGAGAGACATCTGCAGACCTGTTTCACCTCTTGTGAAGCAACACCTCCTGCAAGTGAGGAGCTGGGGACTCGAACTGGGATCCTTAAGCTGATCCTTGTGTTCTGCACCATGTGCATTTAACCTGCTGCACTACCGCCTGACCCTCCAGAAGGTATTCTTATCAGATAAATTCCATTGTAGCAGGATTTTTCAATATGTTTTATTGTCTCTTGTTAAGTCTTTCAACTTTAGAGTTTTTCTTTAACTAACTAGTATTTTATTTATTATTTTTTAAAGTAAAATCCTAGGGCGGGGTAGATAGCACAATGGTTATGCAAAGAACTCTCTTGCCTGAGGTTCAGGTTCAATCCCTCACACCACCATAAACCAGAGCTGAGCGGTGCTCTAGTTAAAAAAAAAAAAGTAAAATCCTTTGTAAAAATAAACTAATAATTTAATAAAATGGGATACACTGATATCTTTCTTAAAAAGACATGTGAGTTATGTGGACAGTACCATGAGCATGCTCAGATTACTGCTGATCAAGTACTCATTGTTAGTGTATAATGAGTTTGGTAACAGAAATTCTGCTAATAAAATTAAACTATTGAACAGAGAAGATAGCATAATGGCTATACAAAAACACTTTCATGTGTGAAGCTACAAAGTCTTAGGCTTAATCTCCCATACCAGCAGAGCTAAGCAATGCTCTAGTCTCTTTCTCTGTCTATATTTATCTTCGTACCTCTCTCTGTCATTAAAATTGGGCGAGGATAGACAGCATAACGGCTATGCAAAGAGACTCTCATGCGTGAGACTCTGAAGTCCCAGGTTCAGTCCCCCATACCACCATAAGCCAGAGATGAGCATTGCTCTGGTAAAAATAAATAAAATAAATAAATAAGTAAGTAAATAGTACATTTAAAAACATTATTTAAAAATCAAACTACCATTTCAGCCACCATGATGTTATGCTGCCATGATTTCATTCTGAACTCCCTGAGCAGAGGACCTCACCTTTCCAGAGCCCTAGCCTACTACAGAAAGATAGAAACAGGCCGGGGGTCATCTGTCAACATCCATGTCCAGTGGAGAAGCAATTACAGGAGCCAGAACTCCCACTTTCTGCACCCCATAAAGAATTTTGGTTGATACTCCCAGAGGGTTAAATATTAGGGGAAGATGACCAGACGACTTTGAACTTCAATTCCATCAGGATCAAGAGAGAGAAAAGGAAAAAAACAAACAAACAAAAACAAAGGGAAGGACACTCAGAAATAGGAGGTGTGGCTTAGAAAGGAAGAGAAGGCAGGACCTTAGAAAAATGGGCAAATGGGAGTTGGGTGGTAGTGCAGCAGGTTAAGCGCACATGGCGCAAAGTGCAAGGACGGGCGTAAGTATCGCGGCTCGAGCCCCCCCTGCAGGGGAGTCGTTTCACAGGTGGTGAAGTAGGTCTGCAGGTGTCTATATTTCTCTCCCCCTCTCTTTCTTGCCCTCCTCTCTCCATTTCTCTCTGTCCTACCCAACAACAACAATGACAACTATAATAACTACAACAATAAAACAAGGGCAACAAAAAGGAATAAATAAATGAAAATAATAAAAAATAAATAAATAAGAAAGAAAAATGGGCAAATATATATAAATACAGATAGTTACAGAAATAATAACCCCCATCTGTGATCTTGGGAGAACAATGTGGTTTCCAGTGGAGGGAATGAGGATACGGAACTCTGGTAATGGTAAAGGTGTGGAATTATATCCCTGCTATCTTATAATTTTGTAAATCAATATTAAATCACTAATAAAAAATTAAACTATGTAAGAATCCAAAGGTTCCCACTAGGGCCCCAGATGATGGGGTGGTCTGGTAGTGACCAGAAGAACCATCACTAAAGTATGCCAGTCTTTTGCCCTTATCCAGCTTTTGTAGTTCTTCCTTTGTCTGACAAGATGATAGGCCTCTAACAGATCCCTCTCTCCATTGTCACTGGTCATCTCCATCAGGAACAGCACAGTGGACCCTCTTGTGGGCCTCTACAGGACCTTGCCCTCAATGTGGATCATCAATGCTAGGTAGGGACTGCCTCACTCTCCCAAGGGTCAACATACTGTGCCACTGGAGGAAGACAGGTCCTGCAGTAAATGTGGCCTATAATGTTCCTACCTATGACCAGAAAATGTGAGCTCAGACCTACAGGGATGTAGAGGTTACACAGGCTCCTGTTTTTATATGGGCCCCAGAGCAAATTGATGGGATTTACAGTTAACAATATTCATACACTTTCCCCATATTTGGGAGCTACTCTCTGCCCAGATCAAGCTTTCTAGTCCTAGTTCCAACTCTGACACCATCTCCCCAGACAATAGCTGTGGTCCACCTGCATGTGAGTTCTCAGGCTCAGGAAACAATTAGTAAAGTCATGGACCCCTTGGAATATACCTAAAATAGACCTACTAGCTTTTTCCAAAATGGAGACTTCAAAGCTCATCTGCTATATTCCTACCTTTAGGTTCTTGATTACTAAACAATATGTTCTGCTTTATATCTTAATGCTTTTTTCAGATACTAAATTGAAGATGCTATGCTGATGTTAACCTGACTTCCCTGGGCAGACGAAGTCACTAATGTACCCTGGAACCCCACCTCTCCAGAGCTCTGCCCCAATAGGGAAAGATAGAAATGGGCTGGGAGTATGGATTGACCTGCCAGTGCTCATATCCAGCAGAGAAACAATTACAGGAGCCAGACCTTCTACTTTCTGCACCCCATAATGATCCTGGGTCCGTGCTCCCAGAGAGATAAAGAATAGGAAAGCATCTAATGGAGGGGATGGGATACAGAACTCAGGTGATGGGAATTATGTGGAATTGTACCCTTCTTATCCTATGTTCTTGTTGATCATTATTAAATCAATAAGTAAATTTAAACTATCTCATACTTTAGAGCAAGTTAGTGATAAGAGTTAAGAAACCTTCAACCATTCATTTCATTATCCAATATTTACTGAGTTGTCCAAAAGCTACACTCAGCAATAATTGTCAACCATTCCTAGTGAGGTAGGAATCGTTTTCCAGGGGCCCGGCAGTAGCACAGTAATTACACATGGCGCGAAGAAAGCACAAGGACCAGGGCAAGGATCCCGGTTCGAGCTCCAGCTCCCCACCTGTAGGGGGTGTCACTTAACAAATGGTGAAGCAGGTCTGCAGGTGTCTATCTAGGACAGGTGCAAAGCACAAGGACAGGCATAAGGATCCAGATTTGAGCCCCCAGCTTCCCCACCTGCAGGGGGGCTGCTTCACAAGTGGTGAAGTAGGTCTACGTGTCTTTCTTAATAGGTTGCTTGGGGGAGTCGGGCTGTAGCACAGCGGGTTAAGCGCAGGTGGCACAAAGCACAAGGACCGGCATAAGGATCCCGGTTCGAGCCCCGGCTCCCCACAGGCGGGAGAGTCGCTTCACAGGCGGTGAAGCAGGTCTATAGGTGTCTATCTTTCTCTCCTCCTCTCTGACTTCCCCTCCTCTCTCCATTTCTCTCTGTCCTATCCAACAATGACAACAACAATAATAACTACAACAATAAAAACAACAAGGGCAACAAAGGGAATAAATAAATAAAATAAATTTAAAAAAATAGGTTGCTTGGGTCAAGGCCAGAGAACCACCTTGTTCGTAAATCTCTTAAAACAGTAGCTGCAACTTTTAGCTATACTGCTTCCTCCAGAAAGAGGCAGAAAGCATCAGCAAAATTCAACTTTTTCTAACCGAAGAGTCTCCCTGCTCCAGAGCAGGAGGGTGTATGATGATCATGCAAGTTCAGCAAAGGAACTGGCACTCATAATGATGGAAGAGTGGGGGTATGGGTGAAATGAAGGTGAGAAATCTGTAGCTGGAAGTAAAATGAAAAAAATGGGAGAGCAGATCACAAGCCTACCAGCTTCTTCTAAGAACATATGGTTTCAGGCTTTGTAATTTCTCTACATTTATAACCCAAATCAAATGGCAAAAGCAAATAAATATAGCTGATACTGAGTGAAATATAAACATAAATCTGAATTACTTCAACTGAACAGAAGGAAGAGTCACACTCCTACCCTATATGCTGGATGTTATATAAAGACTTGCCCAGTTATTATTTTCAAATACTCTGAAGAGGTAGTTTAGGTTAAATGACAGAACAAAAGTGAAGCCATAGTCCAACATGATTCAGCTCTGTCTAAGAAGATGAAGAAGGACTAGGTCTGCACATGTGCAGAGCAAAGGTCATGTGAGCACAAAGTAAGAAAGCAACCATTTGCAAGCCAAAGAGAGACTCTGGAAGACACCAAAACATGCCGACATCTTAATCTTGACTTCCCATCTCCTGAGCTATGAGAAATAAACTTACATTGTTTAAACCAGTCAGTCTACCATAATTTGTAATGGCAGCCTTAGCAAACGAATTCATTGCCCCCTCTACACTTAAGCCACTATCAATCTAGTACCACTCTTCATTTACTCACATAGACAGAATCTTGTGTTACTAAGAGTTTGAAGAACTAATTACATCCTCGATTTAATACAAGGAAGAAAGTCATTTAAAATGATGCCATATGGTGAATGGATTATTTTATCTATTGATTACTTGCCTTTTGAAAAAATAAAAATAAATAAAAATATAGAACTGTCAGTCTGCACTGAAAAGACTCTCTTTATATATTTACTTGAAATATCGTAACACACCATTTGATGGATATATATTTTAGAAGGATGGTTTTTGATATGGTGTTAGTTTACATAAGATCTAAACCATCCCAAACGACACAGTAACTTGTGGATCCATCTCTTGTGTTGTGTAGAATCCTCATTACACTGCAGCTTTTCAAACTGTCAGCTCTTGTGTAAATAAGATTGTCTTAGGGTCCTCAGGTTCTATTACCCTAGTGATTACAATCAAACCCATATTGTTTATTATCATCAAATCGGGTACTTTTGTTTCTCTATCTGCTAATTAAAGACACAATAAACAACTAAATCCCTGGTGCTGAGAGACTATATGTCATTCATTTCTATTGAAGAAAACAATAATATTTTTGTAATTACAAATGACTGCATAGCTTTAGACAGGGAATAAAAGAAATTTCTAGGGGGAAAAGAGGAAAGTGATAGCCTTCTTTCTATTGTTGATGTTATCCTCCTGCCTTTTGAAAAAATAAAAATAAATAAGAATATAGAACTGTCAGTCTGCACTTAAAAGACTCTCTTTATATATTTACTTGAAATATTGTAACACACCATTTGATGGATGTATATTTCAGAAGAATGGTTTTTGATATGGTATTAGTTTACATAAGATCTAAACCATCCCAAATACCCATCTTTCTGTCATTTAGTGACATGTATGAAATCCAGGGCAGGGCTATATAGCACAATGACTATGAAAAAGATTCTCATGGTGGTTACACAAGCTCTTGTGCTAAATATGAATAGATATGGACCTTAGGTCAGATCGATGGGGTCTAGACTTAATGCTATTTATATGCTTTTCTCATATTTGGGAGCTACTCTCTGTCCTAATCCAGCTGTCTAATCCTTTTCTCAACTCTGATACTATCTTCCTGGATAATACTTGCAAGTTAGCTATTAGGCTCAGGCAAAAACTACTAACGTCATGGGCCCCTTGTAATATACCTAAAATAGACTTCCAGCTTCTTTCCACACAAAGATCCTTAGTTCTCTCTGCTCTATTCTTACCTTTAGGTTCCTGATTATTAAATAACTTACCCTGCTCTATATCTTACCACTTTTCCGCCACCAAGTGGCAGATGCTACCATGATTTCATCCTGATTTCCCAGGACAGGTGACCTCACCAATGTATCCAGGAATCTCACCTCCCCAGAGCCCTATCCCACTAGAAGAATACAGAGACAGTCTATAGGGGATAGGATGGGATAAAGAGATCTGGTGGTGGGAATTGTGTGGAGTTGTACCCCTCCTATCCTATGGTTCTGTTAATGTCTCCCTTTTAAAATAAATAAATAAATAAATAAATAAATAAATAAATAAATAAATAAATAAAACTTACATATATTTTTATGGACCAAATTATTTTATGGACCAAATTATTTCAAATTATTTCAGATGAAATTAAATGGGAGGCCATATTTTTGCCTTCATTTAACTGGATGACCCTAACTAGAATTTTAAAGACTTTTGTGACTTTCTTTTTGATGTTACCTATAGACAACTTCTATCGGTCATAGTATTTCACTTGTGTAAATTTGCAAAAAGGAGAAAGATTAAAGTATATTTAATCATGCTATTTACCAAGTTGACCAGACAGGAGCCTATTCTATGTGCATGTGTATGCGTATATACATATGTATACATGTATATACATATATATTGGCAAGTATATATACTTATATATTTCATGTGCTTCCCTCCCACCTTGCCACAGAATTGTCTTAATTGATTTAACAGTCAATGTATACATAAATACCTGTCTGCAGCAATAAGAAGGAATACTAGAAATGGCAAAATAAATCAACAAATAAAATTAAGCAAGATGAAGACATATAGACAAGATAGGTATTAAACAGTTTGAAAATATAGCACTGTGGTCTGGGAGGTGGCACAGTGAATTAAAGCACTGGATTCTCAAGCATGAGGTTCAGAGTTCAATCCCTGGCAGTGCATGTATCAGAGTGATATCTGGTTCTTTCTCTCTCTCTTCTTCTATCTTCATGAATAAGTAAATAAAATCTTTAAAAAAAAAGAAAATACGGTACTAATTTTTTAAATATTCTATTCCTATACTATGTAATTCTGTTAAAAACTTTTCTGGTTTAAAATAATGTTTTTTTCAAGCATGTTTTGAGTCCTAGGTGTCTCAGTAGTGTTGAGTAACTTAAGAAATTCATGGGGCGGGGGTTGGATGGTAGCACTAAGGGTTAAGCACACATGGCATGAAACACAAGGACAGCATAAGGATCCCAGTTCAAGCCCCTAGCTTCATAGGTGGTGCAGCAGGTCTGCAGGTGTCTATCCTTCTCCCCCCCTCTCCGTCTCCCCATCTCTCTCAATTTCTCTCTGTCCTACCCAACAACAACAACAGCAATGACAACAATAACAAGGGCAAAAAAAAAAAATGAGAAAAATGGCCTCTAGGAGCAGTGGCTTCGAAGTGCAGGCACCAAGTCCCAGAAATAACCCCATAGGGGGAAAAAGAAAGAAAAAAAGAAATTCATGGGGGACCTGCAATTACAGCTATATTCAGAGCAATTCCATTGAGGTTTTTTTTTTTTTTTTTGTACTTTGTAGGAAGATGTGTAATGTGAGTTGGGAGAGAATGGGGTGATTTCATTACCCCCTCAAAAAGCACGTAAGAGTCAGCTATAAATAAACACTGAAGTCATTTCTAAAACAGAATCTATATAATAATGATTGACCCCTATGAAATTAATAGTTAATGACCATGGAGCTGCATAGAACATACAGTCTGCCTTATAGTCTACAAGGACACCTCCCCAACACCTCCAAAAATAAGCCCACCAATATGAACCATGATACTTCCATATAATTCATCAGAATGTTCTGTTAACACTATAATCGAGGTGTCTCAAATGATTTTTAAAACTTAACATTTCTACCTCAGAAAACATATGAAACGTAAAATGAATGTTGTCTATATGAATGTGCCGCCATCACCACGAGGGTAACTCATCACTGGAATAGTGGCTTGATATTGTGGTAGTGTTGGAACATTAACACTTGTTATGTGCCAGAAATAATCCAGAAGGACATTCTTCACTGTTTAAATGCTAGCATAATTCTGTGTATCTATGTTGTGTAAATTAAACAGAACTCACAGAAGCAGTGAATTCTTTAACTTCTAGAAAAGGAAACATACTATGCAAACACGGTTAGATAGTAAGCAGTTGAAAGGCTAAAATTAGGACCAGCCAATGGCACACCCGGTTAAGTACACATAGCACCATGCACAAGGACGCAGGTTCAAGCCCCCCGCTACCCACCTGCAGAAGAGACACTTCATGAGCTGTGAGGAAGGTATGCAGGCATCTATCTTTCCCTCTCCCTCTCTATCTTCCCTTTCCCTAAATTTTTCTCTGTTCTGTCAAATAAAAATAGAAAAAGAAAAAAAAAAGGTTGCTAGGTGCAGTACATTTGTAGTGCTGGCACTGATCCTCAAAGTTAATCCTGGGGGCAGGGAGTGGGGATGGGAGCTAAAAGTTCAGGTCAGATCCATAGCAGTGAGAGGCCAAATAACAAAGAAAACTGTCCCTCTCCCACTTTCCTCCTGATATGCTGATACTCTCAAGGGTACTCATGGGAAAGAAGCCAGGTGATGCTGCAAGATTAGCGTCAAGTTTCACCATCCAGTGACACACGTGCTCAGAATAAAAAAAACTAAGTTTTAAAAATGAAAATTTCTAATTAGTTTTGAAAAGTTATGCATGCAAAATGATGGCCATACCTGCTCAAAAACTCAGTGAACTAATGAGTGTAAAACTTAGTGCAGATAATGAGCTGGCTAACTCTCTGAGATAAATGACAAATTGGCAGAATGACAGAAGTATTAACTGAGAAATATCATAAAATCCAAACCAAAATATATTAGAGTAACAGGACAGAGCCAACAGTCAGTCTGAAAAAAAAAAGGTAGCTCAATTTAAAATTTAAAGTGATATGCTTAAGGGCTAGAAGAAAAATCACCTTATTAGGGTACTGGGTACAGGTGTATCCATAAGCAAGGGGAAATTATATAAGTCTAAGTTAAAGTGCTCAGTCATCCTGATTAGACTTTAGTGTTGTTGTGTGGGCCGCGGAGAAGAGAGAGGAGGTCCTGAGCGAAGAGGGAACACAAATCTTTATTTGCGCTGGCACCTCAGAGTTGGGTGCTAGAGAAACAGGTTGGGCCACGTGGAGGTAGCGAAAATGGCCGCCTCACGCAGTAACCTTTCCTGCGTCTGAACATTGAAGTGAAGCGCTGGCAAGAGAGCGAGGTGCAGAAGAAGAAGGGCTTTTATAGGAGCAGCTTTCGAGATAATGGGAAGGGGGAGGAGTGACCAAAGCACTCCAAATATCGTGGTGAAATAGACAATGCCCTGAGGGCACAACATGGCGAAACAGGCACTCCGAGAATGTCCCAACTCTGGCGGGAACTAGCAGTAGCCTGAGGGGACAACATGGCAGATATGACTGCATCTGCACAATATCCCAACAACTTAGATCGAATAAACCTGAAAACCTAGTTGAAGTCCATTATAAATTCTCTAATCAACTGGACTTAGGCCAAATTAGCTTGGCAGTTTATCAGAAAGGCCCAAAGAAGACAGACCCCCAAAACCTCATTCTGCTTGAGTTCAACAAATAACACTCAATGTTTAAACAACTGGGAGAAATTCTAAGGTCATCAGATAAAGAGAGGACTACAAAGTTGGATAAGGGCAAGATACTGGATCACTTAATAATGCCCCCTTTGGTCAATATCATACCATCTTATAATCTAGGACCTTACTTAAGGAATCTTTGGATTCCCATACAAATATGATGGGCCTAGACCTCTAATGAATCCCTCTCTCCACCACCACTGGTCACTTACATCAGAACGTCATCATAAGCCACCTTGTAGGTCCTCCCAAGATCTTGCCCTCACCATAAAGCAGCGATGGTAGGGACAGCCCCAGTCTCCGAAGAGAGATTGGGGTAGCCTGCCCCGTCACTCGAAGAAGACTAGTCCTGATATGAGTGCAGCCTGCAATGTTCCCAGATGTGACCATGGAGCTGTGAGCTCAGACTAATAGGGACTCAAAGATTACACAGGCTCCAGTGATAAATTATATATATATATATATATATATATATATATATATATATACATACACATTGGGTCACATGGATAGAGGTAAACAGTTAATTCTATCCACAGAATTTTTTTCAAGAATGGGAGCTACTCACTGCCCTAATCCAACTTTCTAGCCCTTTTCACTACTCTGACACCATTTTCTCAAACAATATTTTAATCCAACTTTAAGTTAGCTCTCAAACTCAAGTAAAAGCAACCATATTTATGTGCCCCTAGGAACATGCCTAACATGGACTCTAAGATCATCTGCTCTGTTCCTACTTTTTGGTTTCTGTTCATTAACTATTTCTGTCTCACTTTATGTCCTGTCACCTTCCAGACACCAAGTTGCATGTGCTACCATGATTCCATCCTGACTTCTCTGAGCAGATGACCTCACCAGTGTGTCCTAGAACCTTGCCTTTCTAGAGCTCTGGCCCACTAGGGAAAGATAGAAACAAGCTGGGGATATGGATTGATGTGCCAATGACCAAATCCAGTGGAAAAGCAATTACAGAAGCCAAAACTCCTACCTTCTGCACCCCCAAAACAACCTTGATCTATACACCCAGTAGGGGAGAAGTGATAGGAGGAAGAAGATAAGAGGGCTCTGAACTCCAGCTCCATCAACACCCAGAGAGAGGAGAAGAAAAGGAGAGGGACATATGGAGGTAGTAGTGTTGTCATGAGTGGCTTGAAGGAAAAGGGAGGATTGGATCTGGAAGAAAAGGGGGGGGGTATTATGGATAAATGTAGACAGATAGTTGTAGAAATGATGGTTGGCCTATGTCTACAACCTTAGGGGAAATGTAGTGGGGCTTGTAGTGGGGAGACTGAAGATTCAGAACTCTGTTGATGGGAATGGTGTGGAATTATACCTCAGTTGACATATAATTCTGTAAATCAGTATTAAATCACTAATAAAATTTTAAAAAAAGAAATCACACTTTACTAATCTCTCAGTCCTAGTATCACATGAGAGCACCAAGGTTGACATCATGGGAATTCTCCTCTCTCTCTCTCTCCCTCTCCCTTTCCATCTCCCTCTACCTTTCCATCTCCCTCTCCCTCTCCCACCCCACTGCTCTCTGTGTGTGTGTGTCTATGCCTCTATACCTATAAAATAAAAAAATGAAAAGTTGGTCCAGAGAAACTACTCAATAGTGACACTGAGCATGTGTGAGCTCTTAGGTTCAACCCTGGCACCAAAATAAAATTTTAAAAAGGTTTATGTAATATTTATGAAATACTTTAATGAAAATTATCCAACAGAACTTTCTGTGATGGTGTAAATTTTCTGTGCCCCTGTTGTCTAATAGGATTGCTACTGAGCACTTGAAAAGCTGTAATTATCACCAGAAACGTCATTGTTAACTTGATTTTATTTAAATTAGTGTACATTCAAATGTTTCCATTTCCTACTGGTTACCTTATATGAATTCATACTCTTAGCAATGTACAGTTTCCGTCACATAGGCCCTTCATCTTTCATTGACAATCCACTCACAGTCATATTAGAGGCTCATAGGCAGAGTTCAAATCGCTGGCCTCCCATAGGCTTTTCTGCATTTCTTTATTGTAAGACTTAGTCATTGATCAGAAATTGTGAAAGTGTTGACTTTCCCTGATATAAATCTACATAAAGATGAGACAAAGATTAATTCATCTTTGTCCTCTCAGCAACCCACAGAAGACCAGAGACATGGTAGATTGTCATTTGATTTGTGTAAAATGATGAACAGAAAGGTTATTAGCCATAAATAGGCAAGTTCTAAATGAGAAGCTAACACTTACGGAAAACTATCCTTTTGCCTACCATTTATTTTCTTATTCATACACATAGCAGTAATCTCTGCCTTATTCATATCCTAAACAGTAAAGCTAGTGTTTCTGCTAAAGCAATTTCAAGGGTGTCTGAGCAAATAAGCTAGAGGGCAGCTTCACAAATTACAGTTGAAGATCTGACTGTTCACCCTTAAACAAAGATGGTTGGTTATAAAGCATTAAAAACAAATAGCTTCATTGTGTGCTGCAAACCTTAAAATAACACAGAATGCAAATACTTACCATCACCGACATCAAAGTCCTTGAAAGCCAGTTCAGAACCTGAATCATCAAGAAGGATTTCACCGTTCAGCGTGAACATCATGGTATGTTCTGTCATGTCAACCATACACCCCACAACATCGCCTGCTTGCCAAGAACGCCCATAGTGCTCATTGCCTTGGTGCCACCGCTGGGCCTAGGCACAGAAGAGTCATTTGTCACAAAGAACACCAAGAGAACAGTACTCACTCACCACTCCTATATGACTCTCAGAAATACCTTCTATTTCCACCAAAGGAGGAAGATATCTGACCAGCTCATCAATCTACTGCAAAGTCCTAAGCGATAATGAGACTGTAAATTCCTGAATCTTGATAGGGATACAAATTCCATGTAATTATTTTGAGCTTAAAAAACATAGTAAAAGAGGCCAGGCAGTGGTACACCTTATACGGTACACACATTACATTGTGCAAGGACCCAGGTTCAAGCCCCTGGTCCCTCCCTGGAGGGGGAAGCCTCACAAGCAATAAAGCAGTGCTATAGGGCTCTCTCTCTCTCTCTTTCTAAACTCTGTATCTACCCTCCCCTCTCAATTTCTGCCTGGTTCCAAAAAAATAAAGAAAAATATTCCTTAAAATAGTATAAAATTTGGCATAACTAAGAAAAAAACTAACTCTATTTTCTTCCAATTAAAGGAAAAACTACATCTTATTGAAAGTTTATTTGTCTCACTACAATGAATGAGTCCCAGCATATAGGTTTTTTTTTTTCTTTGATCCCCCAAATAAGAAGAAAAATTAGTACAGAATATAGTTGGAAATGTATTTATCACTAAACATAGCAATCTATTTTTCAACTACTTCAAACTAAAATTCTGTTTTTTTTGGGAGCTAATAGCATTCATACTTAATAAAATAGAAACCTAGAAGTATTTTAGTATATACCAAAACCTAAACCCAAAAAAGCTTCAAGTCAAGTGCATATATATATTGTTATTATAGGAGCTTCACTACTCCAGGTAAACTTTTTTTTTAAATTAAAACACAGAGAGAAGGAGAAGTAGAGAGGGAGAGACTATGCCAACACAAGGAGTGCAAAAGAAACTCAGCCATAGATGCCAGGTCTACATCAGCCTAAACATCTGGAACCTGTAAACTTCGGTGTTAAGCACACAATAAAGCTTACTCACCTTGAAGCCATCAAAAGCAAAGGCACATTCATCTGAGCCAAGTTCCTGATCAGGTTGACAACCCGGTCTGCTCCAGCCAACTCTCATGTCCCCCGAAGTGACAGCCTCAAATTCAAAATACCACCTCCCTGCCTTCACAGCATAGGTCTTCTCAGCTCGGAAGATTCGGAACCTTTCCCCTGTGCTGCTACACACTTCAGTTCTGGCAGCTGTGAATTCAAAGAGATTCTGGTGATCAGTGGATGGGAGACTGAAAGAGAAGGGTCAAAAAATGTTAGCAGTGAAGCCTGCAGCGATGGTAATGATGATACTATTATTATCTTTGTTCATATTTTATTAAGCTGCTGATATACACGTAGCATGTATATGTAACATAGATGGTTAGTTAGAGTCTATTGAAACCAACTAGGTGAAGAAGAAAGCACAGTGACTTCAGTTGAAGAGGCTGGTTATTAAATCGTAGTGATAGTAAAAGTAAGGAAGTATCTCCTTTCTAGAAAGTAACTGTCTTTCGATAGAAAGAAATACAAGTGTTTCCTGGAGGTTTGGTAGAAGTTGAGAAGAACTTTAGCATGTGAGCTTTTGTATAGGAAGAAGACAATGAAAGAGATCTAAACTTTTTTACATAAAGACTGAATGGCATTAAATGACTGAGAGAGAAGGAAGAAGCAGTCAGGAATTGAATACTGGGGGAGAGGAAGGTAGAAAGAGAGCAAGGGAAAGGCTATAAACAGCTAAGAATGGTAATAACTGACTTTCTCAACATGATGACAAGAGGTAGAACTTCCCCGCTATCCCATACATCTACAGGAACACTGTAAAGAGACAGAAGGAGAGACATGTGTAACACTACACTGCACTGCTGGTGAAACATTCCACCTGAAGGTGGAGACCAGGGGCTTGAACCTGGGTCCTTACACAGGATTGTGTGTGTTCTACTGAATCTGCTACCATTTGGCTCCAACCCTGGTTTGCACTAATATACATATATATGTATGTATATGTATATGTATATATGTATATATGTATATATATACATATATATACATATATATATATATATTACTTTAGAGTAGCTTGCAGTCATGCTTTAAAGAAATAATGGCTTAACACTTTCCTTAATAAAATAGTACTAATGAAAATTTAGTTCTATGGGATTTGTTTTTAAAGACTCAAGCAATCTATAACGGATTTCTTTGCATACCCTGTAGTATCAGCAAATGAAGTAAGTAATCTCTAATTACCTACTAAATCAAATCTAGGGACAAAAGTCTCTTCAGAGTCCTGAACACAAATAGCCAGGAAAATAGCTAACAGTCAGTCCCAGTCAGTGACAGTTGTATGTTAGAGGCTGGTCAGTGGCACACCCAGTTAAGCACCCAACATACTAAGTGCAAGGATCCGGATTGGAGCCCCAAACTCCCAGCTTGCAGGGGAAGCTGTGAAGCAGGTCTGCAAGTGTATCGCTCTCTCCCTCCCCCTCCTCTCTCAACTTCTTTCTGTCCTATCCAATAAAATGGTGGTGGTCAGGGGTAATGGCCACTAAGAGCAGTGGATTCTTAGTGTGGGTACTGAGCCACAGTGATCACCCTGGGGGCAAAAAAAAAAGATATCTGTATGTCTTATGCTCTGCGTAATTTTAAACATTCTATATTCATGTATCTTAGTATCTAATTCTAGCTCATGTGTTATATTTATTTAGTTTAATATTTATTTCCTTTTGTTGCCCTTGTTGTTTTATTGTTGCTGTAGTTATTGTTGTTGTTGTTGATGTTGGATAGGACAGAGAGAAATGGAGAGAGGAGGGGAAGACAGAGAGGGGGAGAGAAAGACACCTGCAGACCTGCTTCACCACTTGTGAAGCGACTCCCCGGCAGGTGCGGAACCGGGGCTCGAACCGGGATCCTTATGCCAGTCCTTGCAGCTTTGCGCCACGTGCACTTAACCCACTGCACTACTGCCCGACTCCTAGTATGTTATATTTAATTGACATTAAATATAAAGTAGGAACCAGGTGGTAGTTCACCTGGTAGAATGCGTATGTTACCGTGTTTGAGGACCCAAGCACAAGTCTCAGTCCTCACAAAGAGAAGTTTCATGAGCAGTACAGAAGTGCTGCAGGTGCTTACGCTTCTCTGTTTCTCTAACCCTCTCTACCTGTCTCTGTCTCTTGCCCCTATCAAGGCACAAAATTGACCACTAGAAGCAGTAAAATAATGACTCAATGATAAACTTAGTGGCAAAAAATAAACTGAAATAATTTTAAAATGTCACAGGAGAGATGGAATAAGCACAATACCTTGGCACACCAATAGTAACAGTAATAGTATTAATATTAATAGTAATAGTAATAATACATGTATTTGCATGAGAGATGTCCCAGGTATTATCTGAGCAGTGCTCAGGTAAGAAAAGAAGAGAAAAGGAAAGATTCCCAACAAACTTTATCAAGGCTGCTGGTGCTCAAGGAAGAAGAAATTTAGGAATTATGCCTTTAATGAACAAGATAAAGACAAAACCCGATAAAATACCATGTTCCATTAATTTTATATTAAAACACTACAGATCTTGGCAGAGTGGACACACACAGTTGACAGATCACATAGGGATTAAAATTTTAATATACACTGTACCAGAACGCGACATTTAAAGCAAACCACTAGAGGGCAGTCAAATTCTAATTATGTGTTCAAATGATAAATTATCAGAAGCTATGAACGAAGGCGTGCTGGTCTCTTTAAAATTGTATACATGTAGAATTCATTAGGTGTGTTTATATAACAATTTTTCATATTATTCATATGAGACTTTCATCCTTTTCACATCCTCATACCAGTTCTAATTAAACAATCTAAACCTATTTATTTATTTACTTATTTATTTGTTAGTTTATTTTTGACGAAAGCACTGACCAGCTCTGGTTTATCATGGTGTGGGGGATTGAACTTGTGACTTTGGTACCTCAGGCATGAGAGTCTCTTTGCATAACCATTAGTCTATCTTCCCCTACCCTAAACCTAAAATATTTTACTGGCAAATAATCCTTAATGTTTAAAAAATATTATTTAGACTAATGATCTAGACACAGTACAATTAAAATATACCAAGTTCATATTCAATCTGTAATGTTCAAGCATTTTATGGACTGACAGAGAAGAAACTGTGATCTGGATCAACTGCAGGGGGTTAGATTTAACTGTCTCAAAATTTTTGTTTCTGTACTCTTTTTTGATGTTGACAAGAAGTGTAGTTTGTTATAAATGTGTCTTCAATTTTATTGATGATCACACTTAGCTTTTTTGTTATATTCTATAAAATTTCTCACATCTCTTAGAATCCATTTTCCTTGTTCTAGAACTCACATCCCCCACCAGCACCACCAAAGCCTCCCTACTGTCCTCCTACCTCCAAGCATTTTCCCCCTCCAATCTGTTTCTTCCAGCTGTTGCCATAGTTATATTGCTATTGTAAACTGTGATCACACATCAAGTCTTTGCTTTAAAACTTTCTGAGACTAGAACTTCCTGTACACATTGATATATTTTCAGCACGATTGACAAGATCTTCTATTATTTTTGCTCCTAATCCCTTTTTCTACATCCACTGCACTCCTTTCCTTGCCCAGACCCTATAATTCGGGTTAACTAGACTAGCAATCATCCCTCACTCTTTCTGTATTTAGTGACATCAGCTATAATTCCTTTCTATGGGAGTGTTCTTTCTCACTATAATCTGTTATTGACATTTTGATCCCTTCAAAATGTCAGATACAATATTTCCACTAGCCGATGCTTCCAAGTGGAAAAAAAATTAGGCTTTTATATATAGTTTCTAAATGTCACTTGAATCTCTGGTGTGGAATCGGTATAGTCTTGAATTCTAGACACACTGATGAACAACAAAGGCTGTAAGTTTTTACTGTGGAATATATTGCATTAACCTTACTATATATTGCTCACATAACCTCAATAAGATTTACCCTGCTTACCTCTAAATTCTTTTTTAAAATTAATAATGATTTAATAATGATCAACAAGACCATAGGATAAAAGGGGTACAGTTCCACATAGTTCCTACCCTCTAAGTTCTGTATTCTATCCCTTCCATTGGAAGCTTTCCTATTCTTTATCCCTCTAGGAGCACGGACCCAGGATCATTTTGAGGCTCAGAAGGTGGAAGGTCTGGCTTCTGTAATTGCTTCTCCACTGGACATGGGCTGTAACAGGTCTATACATACTCCCAACTTGTTTCTATCTTTCTCTAGTGGAGTAGGGCTCTTGGAGAGGTGGGGTTCCAAGGTACATTAGTGACTTTGTCTGCCCAGAGAAGTCAGATTGACCTCAGGGTAGCATCTGCAACTTGGGTGACTGAAAAAGCATTACGATATAAAGCAGAACAGACTGTTTAGTAATCAAGAACCTAAAAGTAAGAATATAGTGGATGAGCTTTGGGGTCTCCATTTTGGAAAAAGCTAGTAGGTCTATTTTAGGTATATTCCAAGGGGCCCATGACTTTACTAATTGTTTCCTGAGCCTGAGAACTCACATGCAGGTTGACCATAGGTATTTTCTGGGGAGATGGTGTCAGAGTTTGAACTAGGACTAGAAAGCTTGATCTGGGAAGACAGTAGCTCCCAAATATGGGGAAAGTATATAAATATCGTTAACTATAAATGCCATCAATTTGACTTGGGGTCCATATTCAACCTCTAAATTCTTAACCTTCAGGAAATATGTCACCCACTGATTATTTTTCCCCATTCTATTTTCTCATTTCTCATACACTCAATTAACATAGTAACTTTCTTAGTGGCATCCCTTCTTTTTTAATTTTCTTTTCCCTTTTGTTGCCTTTGTTGTTTCTTTATTGTTGTAGTTATTGTTGTTGTTAGTGACGTTGTCGTTGCTGGATAGGACAGAGAGAAATGGAGAGAGGAGGGGAAGACAGAGGGGGAGAGGAAGATAGACACCTGCAGAACTGCTTCACCACCTATGAAGTGACTCCTCTGCAGGTGGGGAGCTGGGGGCTCGAACCAGGATCCTTATGCCGGCTCCTGTGCTTTTGCCTCATATTTTTAACCCATTGCGCTACCGCCGGACCCCCACAGTGGCATCCCTTCTTAATCTCTATAGCACTCCAGATCTTCTTGTCCTCTTCTTCTTTTCCTTGTTTACTCTTTAACCCCAATCTCTGTCTACTGTTATGATCAACAACTACTCTAGCTCTGTCGGGTTTATGAGAAAACATACACATAACAGACTGGTAGCATGATTAGCTCATAATTTCCACTATAAACTTGATCATGAAAGTTTCTCTGTAAATTTTTATCCATTTACAGCCTGCTTTCTGTTCCATTTTACAGAATAGCTATTTCTCATCTTTACTGTGGAGTAATATCAACAGAAACAAGTACACATTTGACAGAGTAAGTCTCTCCAAAGACTTTTCTATAAAAGCAATGGAAAATACTGGGAAGAAGTCAACTTTCTCAGAGTTTTGGAATGTAACCAAAGGTTAGGAACAATCTGAGGAGGGTTTGTTTCCATAAAAATGGGTGAAGATCCCTAAGAACTACAAATTTCATGGCATTTGTACTTATTTTATTTCCAACCCATCAAGAAAGTCTCATATCCCTGGCCACCTGTTAACACTTAAAGGCGGTCGATGTTCAAGTAGAGGGACCGTCAAGTATCTAGAAGTCTCTAGATGGGACAGAATAGAGCAGGCACTTTACCAAAGCCAAAATTGTAGATAACTCATACTGTTCCTTTCTGGCAATTCCTATGAAAATCCCATTTGTAAGGCTTATCCTTCTTTGACCCAATTTAAAGCTTTTCCAATGCAAACGTAACTTTACCCTAGAGGCATTTATGGACAGTAATCAAAGGCAAGTTTTAAAAAAAATTTTAATATTCATTTACTCCATTTTGTTGTCCTTGTTTTATTGTTGTAGTTATTAGTGATGTCGATGTTGTTGGGTAGGATAGAGAGAAATAGAGAGAGGAGGGGAAGACAGAAAGGGGGAGAGAAATACAGACACCTGCAGACCTGCTTGTGAAGCGACTCCCCTGAAGGTGGGGAGCCGGGGGCTCGAACCAGAATCCTTATGCCGGTCCTTATGCTTTGCGCCACCTGCGCTTACCCCGCTGTGCTACTGTCCGACTCCCTAAAGGCAACTTTTAACAATGCATTTGCTTGAGGTGACAATAACTGTTGAGTTAACATGTTGACACAAAATTGACAAAAGAAAAGCTGGGAAATGAGATGTCCATGGTGGGCTGTGAAAAGCTTCAATTGTATCTTGACAATCTCAAAAGTCATGTTTCTACCTAGAGCTGGGTCTCTGTTTAGAGAAGAACTGCACTGTCATTTTGGGAAGACCAGGAGATCTACATATGCAGTAAGGAAAGGATAAGGTGAAGATTGCCCTATATGAGCGCTGATAGCATGGTGTCCCAATGTACTCAGCATAGAACCCTTCCCTCAGTAAAGCTAAGAGAGTTATATATTTCTGGCATTTGAGGAATCTTTCTTCAGTCACTAACTGCCATTAAAACAGTAAAGCAAAGACTACAAAGACTACAAATAACAAACTCTATAGAACATGTTAAGATGATAATTAAAGAATTAACAGCATATCGGTTCATATATAGCACAGGTGCCTGTGTAACCGCTGCTTCCCTGTAGGTCTGAGCCTGCATTCCATGGTCACAGGCAGGAACATTCTAGGCTGCATTCATTTCAGGACCAGTGTTCCTCAAATAGCAGTTTTGACCCAGCCTCTCTTTGGAGAATAGGGCAATTTCTACCACTGTTCTACATTGAGGGCAATGTTCTACAGAGGCCCACAAGAGGGTTTATGATGTTCCTGTTGGAAATGACCAGTGATGGTGAAGACGGGGGTCTGCTAGAGGTATACACCCATCATATCTGTGTGGGAATCCCAGGATTTCCTGACTAGGGGTCTGGATGATGGGGTGGCCTGGTAATGACCAAAAGGGCCATCATTAGACTGTGCCAGTCTCTTGCCCTTATCCAGCTTTTGTAGTCCTTACTTTATCTGTCACAGCTAGGCTTAGAGTAATTGCAGGAAGTAACACAGGAAGCAGGTGAGGAGGGTATCCAGGTCCAAGCAGAGAACATTTGACTAGTACTTTACGGTGTCCTTTTTAGGTCTTGTTACTTATTGACTCACTATAGATTATTGCACACTTTTACTTTAAGGCATATAGATTGATGGGATTTATAGTTATAATTTTCCCATATTTGGGATCCAGCTTTCTGGTCCTATTTTCACCTCTGACACAATCCTTGCAGGCAATACTTTTAGCCCACCTACATGTTAGCTGTCTGGCCCAGGGAAAAATTAGTAAAGTCACAGGTCCATCAGAATATGCCTAAAATAGACTTCGGAGCTTCTTCCAACATGAAGACTCCAAATCTTATCTGTTATACTTTGACCTTTAGGTTCCTAATTATTAAACAATTTGTTCTGATTTATATCTTAAAGAGTTTCAGCCACCCAGTTGCAGATGTTACCATAATGCCAACCTGACTTCCCCGGGCAAACAACCTCACCAATGTACCCTGGAAGCCCACCTCTCCAGAGCCCTACCCCACCAGAGAAAGACAGAAACAGGCTGGGAGTATGGATGGACCTGTTATTACCCATGTCCAGTGGAGATGAAATTACAGAAGCCAGACCACCCACCTTCTGCACCCCATAAAGATCTTTGGTCCATACTCCCAGAGGGATAAAGAATATGGAAGTATCGAATGGAGAGGATAGGATACAGAACTCTGGTAGTGGTAAATGTGCCCCCTCTTAGCCCACAATCTTGCTGGTCATTATTAAATAACTAATAAACTAAGAAAAGTGAAGAAATGAATTAACAGCATATATAACAAGCACAATAGCAGAGGGCTGGGTGGTGGCTCACCAGGTAGAGTGCATGTATTGCCAGATATAAGGACCAGGAGCAAGTCCATCTAAAGAAGGGAAACTCCACCAGTGGAGCAGTGCTGTACGTGTCTCTCTCTCTCTCTCCCTCTGTCTCTTACTGTCTATCAAAAAGAAAGAAAGGGGGAAAAAGTAGCTGCTGGGACTAGTGGAGATGTATAGGCACCCAGCCCAGGCAATAACCCTGATGTGTGTGGGGGGGGATCTTAAGGGAGAGGAAAATTCATAAATGCCAATATCTTTTTATTTTTGCCTCCAGGATTATTGTTGGGGCTTGGTGCCTGCACCATGAATCCACTGCTCCTGGAGGCCATTTCCCCCCCCCCCATTTTTGTTGCCCTTTTGGTTGTTATTGTTATTGTTGTTATTGCTGTTACTGAATAGGACAGAGAGAAATCGAGAGAGGAGGGGGAGATGGGGGGGGAGAAAGATAGACACCAACAGACCTCACGGCTTGTGAAGGGACCCCTGCTCTGCAGGTGGGGAGCCAGGGACTTGAACCAGGATTCTTACACCAGTCTTTGCAATTCATGACATGTGCACTTAATCAGCTGCGCTACCGCCAGGCCTCCAAATGCCAATATCTTTATAAACTCTAGCTTTCAGTATAAGTGATAAGAAAGTATATCTTATCATAGAGGATAAAGAATAACCAATAAAATGTGTCCCTAACAAAATGAATGGAACTAGAATTGATTATAGTTGGTGAAGTAAGAAGGTAATAATACACGACTACCAAATGATCTTGCTCATATATAGAATGTAAATAATTGAACCACATGAACTTACAAAAAAAGAAGGAGCCAAACTATCTCTAAGATTTTCTGAGAACTACAGTGATTATAGGAGAGGTGGTAGGGGGTTACAGAGAACTTTGATGATCAGTGCAGTATGAAACTCTACCCTTGTAAGGTAAATCATTATTAAATCACTAATAAAATTTATATATTAAAATTTTAAAGTATCCCTTAAGAAACTTAAATGTGGGAGTCAGGCAGTAGCACAGTGGGTTAAGTGCATGTCCATGTGGCACTAAGCACAAGGACAAGTGTAAGGATCCTGGTTCAAGCCCCCAGCTCCGCACCTGCAGAGGAGTTGCTTCACAAGCGGTGAAATAGGTCTGCAGGTGTCTTTCTCTCCCCCTCTTTGTCTTCCCCTCCTCTCTCTATTTCTCAGTCTCATCTAATAATGACGGAATCAATAACAACAATAATAACACAACAATAAAATGGCAACAAAAGGGAAAGTAAATAAAATATAAAAATTATATAAAGAAACTTAAATGTTAGTTTGATAAAGATTTTTAAAATCTGATGAAAAGCATTAACACATCCAAGAAGTTCAACAAAAACAAGAAAAATTAGCTGAAAGAAATCTACAGGAGACACATCATAAACTATTAAAAGACGAAGAGCATCTGAAAAGCACCAAAAGAAACAACACTTCACAAAAGGGATCCTCAATAAAAGTGTTAATGGCTTATCAAAAAAACATGGAGGCTAAAAAAGCAATATATACACAATACACAGAGTTCTAAAAGATAAAAAGAGTGAAACTAGAATTCTATATTTAGCAAGTTGTTATCTCTCTCTCTCTCTCTCTCTCTCTCTCTGTCTCTTTTTAATGAGAGCACTGCTCTTCTGTGTTTTATGGTAGTGTGGGGGGTTGAATCTGGGACTATGGAACCTCAGGCATGAGAGTCTCTTTACATAACCATTATGCTATCTATCCCTACCCCTCTCTTCAAGATTTTTCTGACAAAATCTGCTCCCATACTTTCTCCTCAAACTCACCAGGCATTTGAGACTTTAACCTCTAAGTCACACTGCCCAGGTCCACTGAACCTCAAGGATATAGTCACTGATGGACAAAATCATGAATCCTATGTAAACAAGAAACAGAGGTGCTCCTAGGCACTGGCAAGTGGGAATCTGTCACTGTCCAGGTCTGCTCACACACAGGCCCTCAGATCAGTCCTTCACAGAGCACCAGGTATTATGAAGAGACAAAGAATACAAAATGCACCATTCACACAATGGGCCAAGACAGTAGTTGAAGAAGTACTCCAAATACAGACAAACAAAATCATCTAAGTCAAAGTAACAATCCTAATAATGCTTTTTCAAGTGATTAAAAAAAATAAAAATCAATGTTCCATTCTCTGAAGGGAGGAGGTTGGATAGCATGCTCTGCCTATCACCCAAGGATGATGGGTTCTGAAATTGGCATAGCCTGGAATGTTACGAGCCATGGACATAAAATGTGGGCTCAGACCTACAGGGATGCAGAGGTTACATAGGCTCCTGTGCTAACTATGGGCCCCAGATCAAATCGATGGGGTTTACATTAACAATATTTATATACTTTTCCCATATTTGGGAACTACTCTCTTCCCTGATCCAGCTTTCTGGTCCTTTTTCTAACTATGACACCATTCCCCCAGACAATAACGTAGGTCACCTGCATATTAGATGTCAGGCACAGGCATATACTAGTTGGGTCAAGGGTTCCCTTGGAATCTAACTAAAATAGACCTACTAGCTTTTTCCAAAATGGAGACCCCAAATTTTCATCCACAGTATTCCAACCTTTAGGCTCATGATTAGTCAACAATTTGCTCTGCTTTATATTTTAACTCTTTTCAGCCACCGGGTTCCAGATGATACCATGATGCCAACCGGACTTCCCTGGGCAGATGACCCCACCAATGTGTCCTGGAGCCCTGCTTCCCCAGAGGGAATGAGAGGGACAGGTGAGGAGTATAGACCGACCTGTCAATGCCCATGTTCAGTGGGGAAGCAATTACAGAAGCCGGACCTTCCACCTTCTGCACCCGATAATGACTCTGGGTCCATGCTCCCAGAGGGTAAAGAATAGGAAAACTATCAGGGGATGGAAAGGGATATGGAGTTCTGGTGGTGGGAATTACGTGGAATTGTATCCCTCTTATCCTATGGTTTTGTCAGTGTTTCCATTTTGTAAATAAAAATGAAAAAAAAAAACACAGCAAGAAAGGAGAAATTACGAGAATGTTCCAAACCAATATCACAGAGCTAAAAAGCACAGAAGCTAAATAATGGAGGAACTCAACACAGAACTGAAGAATCAGTAACTTACAGTATTAAGTAGAGGCAGGAAAACAAACAAACAAAAGAATAATACATAGGAGCTGGGTGGCACATATTACATATAGTATGCAAGGACCCAGGTTCAAGTCCCCAGTTCCCACTTGCAAAAAAGCTGAAGTCATGCTGCAGGTGTTTCTTTTTCTCCCTCTCTATCTTCATTTCCTCTTTCAGTTTTTCTCTGTCCTATCAAATAAGTAAATAAGGAAGGAAAAGATAATATAGCTGCTGTTTATGATTATTGCTGTTTTCAAGCAGTCCTTATGAAACAGATTAAAAAATAAATTAATTTTAAAAATTAAAATGACACAAGAAATATGAGACATCAACAGGTGCAATATTTGCATGACAGTGGTTCCAAAGGGAAATGAGTGAAGAGAAGGAATAGAATATTTATGTGAAGAAATAATAGCCATTAAAAAAAAAAGAAAGAATAGCCATTAAGTTTCCCAAATTGGGGCCAAGTGGTGGCACACCCAGTTAAATATACACATTACTATATACAAGTATATACATTACCATATACAAGGACCCATGTTAAAATTCTTGCTCCTCAGCTGCAGGGGTGAAGTTTCATAAGAAATGAAGCAGTGTTGTTGGTCTCTCTCTCTCTCTCCTTCTCTCCTCTCATTCCCTTTCTATTTCTACTTCCCTCTCAATTTCTCTCCATTGTATCAAATAAAAAGGGGTTAAATAAAAATGGCCACTGAGAATGATGGATTTGCCATGCAGACACCAACTCCCAGTGATGATCCTGGTAGCAAAAACATAATAAAATTTTGTGGTGAGTAGATAGCATATGGTTATACAAAGAGACTCTCATGTCTGAGGCTCCAAAGTCTCAAGTTCAATTCCCTACACAAGCATCAGCCAAACCTGAGGAGCACTCTGGTAAAAATAAATAATAAATAAATAAATAAAACCCCTAAATTGAGAAAGGAAACATGCAACCTGATATAGGAAACTTAACATATTCCAAGCAAAAATAAAACCAATTAGGTACACTACAAGACACACTATTGTAAAAAGTGAGGATCAAAGATAAAGAGAGAATTCTTAAGGTTGCAAAAGAAAAACTAAGAGTCACATATGAAGGAGTCTCTGTCTCAGCTGTAAAAATGAGCACCATATACTAGCTTCCTCTATAGGTTTACTCCTGTAAACTAACCTGGTTCTTCTGAATGAGAGAAGGTATGGTGAGAAGGTGACTAATATTACCAGAGTTGGAGAGTTAGCTTTTTCATTTCAAATTCTTTTTTTCTGTCCCTGAAGAATCATTGTGGTCCTAAGACAGTAAGATGGGTCTGATCTATCAAAGATTCATTAGGGTGAAAAAAGGCTTAAACTACAGACCTAAATTATATGCTTAGACTAAGTAACTCTATCTCATACCCTTCAATTTACATTTTTATTTCACTTTTCTATCTATTCCTTTACTTTTGCATAATAGACAGATTATGCTTACAAAGTTACTGTGAGGATTAAGTAATGCTTTTGTATGGTTTTGTTGTTTGTTTGTTTTGTTGAGGCCAGAGTTCACTGCTACAGGCTGATATTTTCAGAAAGAAACAGAGAGACTGAGACAGAGAAACGAAAGATGGAAAGAAACCATAATACACAAGTTTCCTTCAGTTCTATGGAGGCAGAGTTTGAGCCTGGATTGCATATATGGCAATGCAAAAACACCGTCTGGGGAGGGAGCAGTTTTGACAACTGTGTAAACGTCTTAAAAATACTCAATGCAGGCCTGGGTGGTGGTGCACCAGGTTGAGTGCACCTGTTATAGTACACAAGGACCAGGGTTCAAGCCCCCAGTCCCCACCTGCAGAGGGAAAGCTTTTCAAGTGGTGAAGCAGTGTTGCAGGTGTCTCTATGTCTCTCTCCCCTCTAGCACCCCATTCTCTCTTGATTTATGGCTGTCTCTATCCAATAATAAAGATAAAAAAGTTAAAAAATACTCAATGCATATGATAATCACTACGCAAATGTTGGTGGTTATTTCTACTTAAACCTGGATTAAATAAATATTATTTGAATGAGAGAAGTTTCAATATCTGTGATTAGTTGAATCTGAGAATCCTGTAGGAAAATATCTGGTGATGAGTGAACCCAGGCACCTCAATCCTGTGGTGTTCAAAGACTGAAAATACAGTATTACTCTGTAGCTACAGGGGAACAAAGCAAAACACCAAATACCATGGTCTTGATCTGGTGCCTCCAGGTTGTAGCCGTATCCCAGCAGTGTGCGTACAGCCTCACGGAGGCTGTCCTTATTAGATTTCTTGGTTCGGTCATCTAGAAGAGCATAAGGAACAAGACGAGGGTTTCTTCTGTTCTTTACATCCTACAAACATTAAAAAAGAAAAAGGTACATGGCCATTAAAGCAATCCCAAAAGTTTTTGGAAATGAGAAAATCACTAGAAATAAAAAAAAATTAAAGCCTCTGAGAGTGATAGCTTCTATTTCCACACTCCTTTTGTCTTCTCAGACTACAAAAGATAATAAACCACTAGTAATAGAAAAGATTTAATTAATAACAGAATCAACTTAAAACAGGCTCTCTTCACAAGAAAAAGTAAAACTGGCAACAGTAAAAATTTGTTAACTTGAAAAATCTCTAACCATTGGCCACAGTCATAAGGCAAAAGGTTAACCTACAGAATATATACATATTTCCCCAGTTAACTGTCAGGTCTATGTTACAAGAGGAACATATAGTTCTGGTCTATTTATCAGTAAATTTTTTTAACTCAAGGAATAAAATAAGCCTATTACCCTTCTGATAAAATCCCCGGCTTACTGACTGTTCTATGACTTCAAATAGCTTGAAAACTATAAATTAAGGTGACTTTATCAATTAGTGAAATCAGAATAAGAAAGCAGGACTGAAAGAACATATTTGTCCACTATAAAGAGATAGTCCAAGGGGGACTAGGCGGTGGCATACTAGGTTAAGTGCACATATCACTATGCACAAGGACGTGGGTTCAAGCCACCACTCCCCACCTGCAGGGGCAACACTTCACAGTGAAGGAGGTTTTCAGGTCAGTCAGTCAGTCAGTCAGTCAGTCAGTCAGTCAGTCTGTCTGTCTGTCTGTCTGCCTGCCTGTCTATCTAACCTATCTAATCTATCTCTCCTCCCCTCTCAAATTCTCACTGTCAAATATAATGATAACGCTGGTGGCAAAAAAAAAAAAAAAAGAAGAAGAAGAAGAAGAGGAAGAAGAAGAAAAGAAAAAGAAAAAGAGAAAAGAAAAAGGAAGATAAAAAAAAAGTTTAAAATGCAGTTAAGGGGATCCAGACAGTGTTGCATCTGGTAAAGCACATGTGTCATAGTATGCAAGGACCCAGGTTCAAGCCTTTGGTACTCTCCTTCAGGGAGTAAGCTTTGCAAGTGGTGAAACAGTGCTATAGGACAGACTAACACTCTCTCTCTCTCTCCTCGCCCTCCTCCCTCTCAGTTTCTCTTGGTCTCTATCTAAAACAAACAAATAATAACAAAAAGTTTAAATGCAGTTAAGATTAATTTTTGTGGTGACGCAGTATACTGGCGACGATGGAAGTCCCGGCACAGTGCTGCCAGCAGCCTTGGTGACAGAGCATGCAGTGATCTGTGCAGGTGCATGGTGGACTGTGGGTGGATCCAGTCTGTGCTGGTGTACAAAGCATTGTGGGTGGGCCAAATAGACTGAAAAGTACAGCCAGCCAGAAGCCAGGTCTCTTTGGCTGCTGCTTGTTCCCCTGGTCAGAAGCATCTTGACGGAGGTGCGCACCCAGGTATCCGCCATGGCTGCTTCTCCTGGGAACTGAACACGTGGGATTCTGCTAGCTAGTAAACATTTAAGACCCCTCTACAGCCATGAGCAATCTATACCTCAGTTGATAATTGTTTATCTTATGGGAATAAACGTTTTATAACTATGCTCAGACTTGATGACCTAGCCTACTCTTAACCCCTGATGATAAGTGCTTATTTTGCCTTTTACCTGATTCACCCTAATAAAACCTTGTATTGTTTAAACTTGTTCCCAGCTCCCAATTGCGAATCCTTTTACATGCCACAGCTCCACAAACCCATTTTTAAGTTAAAGTTTCAACAAATTTTGACTAAGCAAGCAGATATGGTTTCTTACTGTTTCGTGAAACAAAAATAAAAATAGTCTAACTTTAGAATAAGTATAAAACTCTCATGAAAGATGGAAACATAACAACTCTACCTTTCAGGCTCTACTGCTTAAAACAGGACACCTTGGCGGGGGGGGGGGGGCTGGCAGTGGTGCACTTGCTTAAATGCATACATTACTATGCACAAGGACCTAGGTTCAAGCCCCACTCCCCACCTGCAGGGGGGATGCTTCATGAAAGGTGAAGCAGATCTGCAGATGTCTTTCTCTCTTTCCATTTACTCCTTCCTTCTCAATTTACCTGTCCTATCCAATGAAAAAGAAAGAAGAAAAAAGGGAGTCGGGCTGTAGCACAGCGGGTTAAGCGCAGGTGGCGCAAAGCACAAGGACCGGCATAAGGATCCCGGTTCGAACCCCGGCTCCCCACCTGCAGGGGAGTCGCTTCACAAGTGGTGAAGCAGGTCTGCAGGTGTCTATCTTTCTCTCCTCCTCTCTGTCTTCCCCTCCTCTCTCCATTTCTCTCTGTCCTATCCAGCAATGACAACAACAATAATAACTACAACAATAAAACAACAAGGGCAACAAAAGGGAATAAATAAATAAAATAAATGTTTAAAAAAAAAGAAAGAAGAAAATAAATAAGTAAAAAGAAGAAAACAGTTGAAGGGAGCAGTGGATTCATAGTGCCAACAATGAGTTCCAGCAATATTCTTGGTAGCAATAAAATAAAATGACACCTTTCTGCTCACTGAATGAGACAGTTGCAGCTTTTGTCAAACTCTCTATAGACATCATTTGTCTTTTTTATGCAGGAGTAATGAAAACCTTTCTACTTGCTGCCTCTTACTCTCTAGAAAATTTGTACGAATACTTAACCTGAGGACATGAATACCTACAGATTCCTTGAGTCAAAATCATCTGGGGTCCTTGTTAGGGAATACCAACCACTGCACAGCCATCCCCGAATAAATAAACCATGAAAACACTGTTGATGCAACTTCTAGACACATTACCCATCGACTCTCCTTCTCAACAAAGTTGTAGTCAGCATATTATTCTTATATAGCAATTCTGAAAGCACTAGTAAGTCTTACTTTTTGGACATAGTATCTTGGGGTTCTGAATACTAACAAGGAGCCCCCTGAGACTCGGGCGGTAGGGCAGCGGGTTAAGTGCACATGGCGCAAAGCGCAAGGACTGGCAAGGATCCCAGTTTGAGCCCCCGGCTCCCCACCTGCAGAGACGTTGCTTCACAGGCAGTGAACCAGGTCTGCAGGTGTCTGTCTTTCTTTCCCCTTCTCTGTCTTCCCCTCCCGCTCTCCATTTCTCTCTGTCCTATCCAACAAGGACAACATCAATAACAATAGTAACTACAACAACAATGAAAAACAACAAGGACACTGAAAGAGAAAATAAATAAATAAAATATTTTAATAAAAAAGAGTCCCCTTTTGTAAGACTGTAAACACTGATATTTGAATCTACTGATATTTAAATGTACTACACTATTGGTATACAGGATAAGTAACTCAAGTCAGCTACTATTTTCAAAGTGTTTACCATACAGGATAAGTAACTCAAGTCAGCTACTATTTTCAAAGTGTTTACCATATAGTTCTAAACAGAACATACTAACAAGAGAATAAAGAAAGATTTAATACAATGCTCTTTCAAATAGTCCAACACAGTCTGCAATGGATGCATTGTGCTGTATCAGAGAGGAATGAATTGAGGTGTGTGGATGAAGCAAGGGGGAGCAATGCCTCAAAGGAGAGCTTTAGCCAGTTTAGACAGCCTTGTGTTTTTATGAGTAGAACAAGGAGCATGCACAGAAAGGCAATCCACCTAGAGTTAGCAAGAAGTCTTACTATAAGTAAAAAAAAAAAAAGTACAAGAAAATAAAGATTCTGGAATCAGAAAACCTGATTCCTATTTAGTTCTGTCACCTGTTAGTTGTGTATTGTTGGGCAAATAGTTCTACAACTTCCTGGACACCATATGTAAATTGAAACTAAGAACTGTTTAACCATCACAAGATGGTGAAAATTACAGAGGACAATACATGCAGAACTTGAAGAATAGTTAATGATATTTAATAATAGCAGCAAAACAGTTATATACTATAGGTTTGGTGCCAGGAATTATCACAAATGCTTGTCCTACATGTGTTCTATAATGATACTAAATAATTAGTGATGATAAAGACAGCAGCAGAAAGGGTTTAAGTAACCTCTCCATGGTCACACAGTCACTAAGAGATAAGGTTAAAGTTTGTCCCACACTTCAGTTATGCTGCCCCAGTTATGAGTCAGTACTCAGTGACTCCTAGTTACTCACATGGATGCCAGTATTAATAGAGATCTGTAATTCTGAAATTGTGGAAAGTTCCAAAGACCTATTTTTTAAATTAAGTTTAATTAAAAATATATATACCATGTACCCTGAAACCCCACCTCTCCAGAGCCTGTCCCCACTAGGGAAAGATAGAAACAGACTGGGAGTATGGATAGACCTGTTAATACCCATGTCCAGTGGAGAAGCAATTACAGATGCCAGACTTTCCACCTTCTGCACCCCATACTGATCCTGGGTCCATGCTCCCAGAGGGATAAAGACTAGGAAAAGCTTCTAATGGAGGGGATGGGATACGGAACTCTGATGGTGGGAATTGTGTGGAGTTGTACCCCTCTTATCCTACGGTCTTGTTGATCATTATTAAATCAATAATAATAAAATAAAAAGAAAATTCTCAGTTGGTAGCAAAACATGATCTGAATTGATACAAGGTTGTTTAAAGTCTTTTATTATTATATTTATTTAATTATTGGATATAGACATCCAGAAATCAAGAGGGAAGGGGATGATAAAGAGAGGGAGAGAGAGAGACACCTGCAGCCCTGCTTCACCACTTGCAAAGCTTTCCCACTACAGTTGGGGACTGGGGGCTCAAACCTGGGTCCTCGTGCATTGTAACATATGCACTCAGCTTGGTTTGCCAGCACCTGGCCCATAAAAGTCTTTATTCCTCTTGGTGTTACCATACCTACATTTTGCTGAACAAATACTACTTTATAGTCCACTGCCTTGGTGAGGGTGCTATAGAATATGTAATGTCACTTTACAGAAAAACTTTACAGAAAAACGAAACCTATCTGGATGCTGAAATTCATCTGACCCTGAGGGTTTTGACTAAGCAACTGTGAACGTCTTTCATTGTTAGTAGAGGTCAATAACCTCATATTTCAAAAGTTCCTTTTTAAAATACAGCCACACATACAGAAATATCAATGATGCAACAAATCGCCATTCTGGTACACATTCACAGGTGTACCTTGTGGTCATCTGACAGTCATGGTTATCTAACTTTTTTAAAAAAAAATAATATTTATTTATTTATTTATTTTCCCTTTTTGTTGCCCTTGTTTTTCATTGTTGTTGTTGGATAGGACAGAGAGAAATGGAGAGAGGAGGGGAAGACAGAGAGGGGGAGAGAAAGATAGACACCTGCAGACCTGCTTCACCGCCTGTGAAGTGACTCCCCTACAGGTGGGGAGCTGGGGCTTGCGCTTTGCGCCACGTGTGCTTAACCCGTTGTGCTACCGCCTGACTCTGGTTGTCTAACTTCTTGAGCCTAGTTCTACACCGGTACTTTAGTGCATGTTAACAAAGCCAGATGGAACTTAAAAGTCATTGTTTAAGGTTTCTCACAGAAGTAAATAGCAGCCTAGAAGTCCTAGAGGTAAGTTTTTATGTACCTGTTGGATGCCATAAGTCCAGCCCTGACGAATTCGATCCCGGGCCCATACGTTATGAGCGTTTTCTGCCAGCTTGTCCACCATTGCCTCCTGAGATGGGGTGAGTTTGATAAAGCTCAGATCCATGGGGGCAGGTTTATATCCACTTGTGAGCTGGTAACTTCAAAGAAAAGCAAGAAATATGTAACTGGCCATTCTAGAAAGTTTCCAGACCCCTATAGTAGTTTTTGAAGGCCCCACCTAATTTTAATTGTTCTACTAACCACAGTGGTATGTACTAGTAAACAATGTACCAGTCCTCAAGCCTGGCCCCTCCCCTTCCTTCTTTCTTTCCTTCCATCCTTCCTTCCTTCCTTCCCTCCCTCCTTTCCTTCATCACTTTATGGGGTGGGTATGGGTTTGAAGTTAATCTGATTAGAGTATATTAAATCCTGTGCTAATTTTAGTGAGGAATGTGTACATTCTAAGAGAGGAGAGATCTTTGCCCCTGGCAACCAACCCTGATGCTCGCCTTTCTAGCTGGTAAAACTCCCCACATATGTTCAGACAGACATTTTTCCAGTAGGTTTTTTTTTTCTTTTCAACATGATTTTAGCATTTGGAGTTAAGTAAGCTCTACTGAAGTCTTGAGAGCTTTGAGATAAACAGTCACCATAGCAATTACCATTAAAATAATAATAATGATATTGAGCACATGTGTTACAATGCACAAGGACCTGGGTTCAAGCCCCTGGTCCCCATCTACAGGGGAAAAACTTCACAAGTGGTGCAGCAGGGTTGCAGATGTCTCTGTGTCTCTCTCTCTCTTTCTCTCTATCACCTTCCCCCCTTCAATTTCCAGCTGTCTCTACCCAATAAATAAAATGGCATAAAAATGAAATTTTTAAAAAATGAAGATGACTCTAATTTAGGATGATTTACAGAAATAAACTTCTTTATGGGGAAAAAAATCTCTCCTTTGGCAAGTTAAACATCTAGAACATTTGGTTTTGCCCAGAAACCACTCTTTTCACCACTTGAGGCAACTATTTATAAGCCATTAGTCTCTCTCATTTATTCTAAAATTTATAGCCATTGAAATTCTTCATCCATAGGTAATTAAATGTGTTCACTTTCACATATGAATCTGTCTGATGTAAATTTATTTGTCTCCAACCCAACTAGAATGCAGAGAAGTAAGGGATTTGTTCCCTTTCACTTCTATGTATCAGTATCTCAGACGCAATGGAGTGGTATTTTTAAAAGGTAGGGAGCAAGAGGAAAATCTCACATACATACGTGCACACACACACACACACACACACACACACAATTATACATAGTTCTACTGAGTTAGAAGTTAGTCCTCGAAAAATATTTTTTCCATATTCCCTCTTCTATCTGGAATTCCTATTCTAGTTGCTTCATGATCACAATGAAAACCCATTTTCACCTACTGTAGAAAGCACAAAATTAGTTCAGTGTCATTTTTATATATTAGTACAAAATATTCCTTGCAATCAGCAGACAAGCTAAGTTTAGGACTCAGGCTTTTCAGAATGAGGAGAGAAGGATAACAGTTGGGAGGGATGGACAGACGAAATGACCCTGGAATCAAAAGGAGGAAACTTGAATTTGACCCGACAGAATTTTTTTGTATGTTCGTTTTAATTTTAATTTTTTTAACCTCTTAACTTTTTTTTAAATTGCCACCAGGGCTATCACTAGCATTTACTATGAGCCTTACAGATCCATCACCCTAGGCAGCCAACTTTTATTTTCTAATTTTTACTAGATAAGATATAGAGAGAAAGAGAGAGAGGATGGAAGAGAAAGAGACATCTGTAGGCCTGCTTCACAACTCATGAAGCATTCCCCCTGAAGGTGGGGAGCAGGGGCTCAAACCCAAGTCCCTGCATTTGGTAATATCTGTGCTTAATAGGGTGCACCACTGCTCAGCCCCTCAACCCAGAACTTGATGACACCTAACTTCTACTGACATGGGTTCCCTAAAAAGTAAGATGAGAGTTCTTACTGCTGCTCTGCCGTAGCTACCTAACTGGAATGAGAATGAAACAAAATAAAAACAAGACAGTGGATAAGGATGTGGTTGAGAACTCTTGTGGAAAATAAGAACACAAGTATTACGCTTTTCTTCTTTGTTATTATTTTATAGAGACGGAGAAGGCACAGAGGCAGAAAGAGCAAAAGAGACCACTGGGCCAAAGCTTCCTTCAGTGCTGTGAGGGCTAGTCTTGAACCTGAGCTGAGCACATGGCAAAGCAGTACACTATCCGAGTGAGCTATTTCGCCAGCCCTAGGCTGACTACTTTCACAAGCCTCACTACTTGGGTGAGACCTTTCCTTTCACAGGATTCTCTAATTCCACTGCAGGTGGTTCAATTCCTAACAAAGTCCCAAAATCTAGATATAGACCAGGTCCCATGAAATAGGGCACATGTTCACATGTAACCATAATTTAGGGCAAAATGTATACCTGAAATCAAAAATGCACAATAGTCTGCAGTGAGTCAGTATATGCAGCAAGCAAGTAGAAAGACCTAAAAAGACACCATAAAGTTCCTAATGAAATAGTGTCCACTTAGACTTAGATACCCTCCTCACCTATTTCCTATTATACTTCCCTAATCTTATCAAAGTAAGGATCGCAAAAGCTGAATAAAGGCAAGAGACTGGCCTACTTTAATGATGACTCTTTAGTCCCTACACTATCAGGCCACCGCATCAGCCAGGGCCCTAGTCAGGGAGTCCCAAGATTCCCAAACAGACATGACAGGCCTAGATCTCAAATAAATCCCTCTCTCCATTGTTACTGGTCATCTCTATCAGGAACAACACAATAGACCCCTTTGTGGGCCCCCATAGGACCTTGCCCTCAACTTGGATCAATAAAGGTAGAGAATGTTCCATTCTCCAAAGGAAGGCTGGACAACACACTCTATCTTCCACCTGAGGAAGATGGGTCCTAAAATTGGAGCAGCTTGGAACGTTCCTACTCATGACCACAAAATGTGAGCTCAGATCTATAGGGATGCAGAGGTCACATAGGCTCCTAAGCTGAATATGGGTCCCAGATGAGATCAAATCGATGGGGTTTACAGTCAACAATATTTATACACCTTTCCCATATTTGGGAGCTACTCTCTTCCCTGATGCAGCCTTCTGGTCCTTTTTGCAGCCATGACATCATCTCCTCAGACAATAACTTGGATCCACCTGCATATCAGATGTCAGGCTCAGGAAAAAAAAAATACTTGTATAGTCATGGGCTCTTTGGAATATAACTAAAATAGGACTACTAACTATCTACAAAATGGAGACCTTCCCCAACTCTTCATCTGCACTATTCCAGTCTTTAGGTTCATGCTAGTCAACTTTTTTTTTTTTTGCTTTATATGTTAATTCTTTTTTCAGCCACCAGGTTCCAGATGCTAACATGATGCCAATCGGACTTCCCTGGAAAGACAACCCCCACCAATGTGTCCTGGAGCACTGCTTCCCCAGAACTCGCCCCACTAGGGAAAGAGAGACAGGCTGGAAGTATGGATTGACCTGTCAGTGCCCATGTTCAGCGGGGAAGCAATTACAAAAACCAGACCTTCCACCTTCTACACCCCATAATGACCCTGGGTCCATACTCTCAGAGGGATAAAGAATAGGAAAGCTATCAGGGGAGGGGATGGGATAAGAAGTTCTGATGGTGGGAGTTGTGTGGAGTTGTACCCCTCTTATCCTATGTTTTTTTTTTCAGTGTTTGCTTTTTATAAATAAAAATAAAAGAAAAGAAAGAAAGGAAGGAAGGAGGAAAGAAAGAAAGATAGATAGATAGATCTAGACCACTGCTTTTCCACTTGTAAAGCTTTCCCCCTGCTAGTAGGGGCCTGGGCCTTGACCTTGACCTTAGGTCTTTACAGACTGTATCATGTGCACTCAACTGGTTGCACTACTGCTCAGCCCAATTTTCAGTTAAGTCCTTAGGTTCAGTGCCCTGTACCACCATAAGGCAGAACTGAGCAGTGCACTGGTAAAAAAAAAACAAAAAAAAAAAGTTAGAGTAAGCTAATGCTAATGGTCTGTCTCCTGAGGGGCTGGGTGGTAGTGCATCTGGTTGAGCACACATGTTACAATGTGCAAGGACCCAAGTTCAAGTTCCCGGTCCCCCACCTGCTTAGGGAAAGCTTTGCAAATGGTGAAGCAGGGCTGTACGTGTCTCTGTGACTCTCTCTCTCTCTCCTTTCCCTTATCCTTGGCTGTATCTATCCAATGAATAAATTAAAATAATAAAAAAATTAAAAAATGATCTGTCTCTTTGTTCCCATACAGATATATTTATCAGCTAAAATTCATCATATAAAGTAAGCATATATATTCACATACAATTTTTGACACTGCACAAAACTAGATTCTATATGACCTCATAGCTTATGCTTTTATCCACTTTCAACATTAATATTTATGTTCACCTTTGTTATTATTTTATCATTATAATTAGTTCAACTATATGGCTATATCCAACTTAATCAATCTTCTACCAAATAACTGCGCTTCAACTCCACTAAAAATGGACATCTTAGTGCCATTTCAAAATACATACATGTGAAATATGTCACCAAAATGTGAAACTGCTTAACTTTTAAAAAATAATTTATTTATTTATTTATTTATTTACGAGAAAGATAGCAGGAGAGAGAGAGAAAGAACCAGGCATCACTCTGGTACATGTGCTGCTGGGGATTGAACTCAGGACCTCATTCTTGAGAGTCCGGTGCTTTATCCATTGTGCCATCTCCCGGACCACAAAACTGCTTAAATTTTAAAAGGACATTTTAAAACTTAAAAAAATGTATAACAAGTAAGTTTTAATAACATTTTAAATTGTTTTATTGTGGAAATAGTGATTTACAAGACAACTGTTGCCACATGAATATACTTTTATTTAGATATCCGCATATCAAAAAACAAAACAAAACAAAACAGGTATCACATAGCGTATCACCAATTTAAGTCCTTCACTGTGGTAATTAGATTAAACCCAGATGCCTTCTCAGCTCCCTCCCAGTTTTGATAAAAAAATTTTAAAAGTTTGTTTAGTTAAAAGACTTGTTTGAAATTGCATTTTCACAGCAAGTACACAATTTCTATGTTGAGTCAATGTTTATCTGGGTTAACTTGAGGCCTGGGGTGACTAATGGGGATCGTGGTGCTGCTGTAACTTGCTATTTCTTTGCATGATATTACTTGAACTGCTTCCAGTTCAGTGCATGCGCCTCAGAAATGTAGTTGGATATTTAATATTATTATAAAGAAAAATTAATAACATGGGGCAATTATCATGGGTTTGGGGTCCAAGTGACCCCACACTCAGGCCTTGCAGGTGCCACATTGGGGTTTAGAACAAGGGAGGGGAGTGGGGGCCTTCCATTCACCCCTTGGTCCTGGGAACCCTGTGGAAGGACTTTGGGGGATAGTGGGGTCCAAGGTTTTGGGGTGCTGGGTGCTGAGCAGGAGGCATGACTGGGACAGGCCCCTCATGGCCCCTGCCCCTTCAGAGGGAAGTTGTCTCACTGAAAACCCAAAATGTGTCCTGTAAGATAGGTCTATATAATACTTACTGATTAATTTAAAAACTGAGGTTTTGAAAACTAAAACAAGGTCACAGAGGTTGTAGCACAGCAGGCAAAATAATTACTATAGTATTAGTTGCTTGAGTTTTATTTAAGATAAAATAGGTTAATAATGGGAGTTGGGTGGTGCCGCAGCTGGTTAAGCACAGCTGAAGGATCCCAGTTTGACACCCCCCCCCACCCCCCCGCTCCTGGCTCCCCACCTGCAGGGGAGTCGCTTTACAGGCGGTGAAGCAAGCCTGCAGGTGTCTGTCTTTTTCTCCCCCTTTCTGTCTTCCCCTCCTCTGTCCATTTCTCTCTGTCCTATCCAACAACAACGACATCAATAATCACAACAATGTTAAACAACAAAGGCAACAAAAAGGAAAAATAAATATAAAAAAATAAAAATATATAGGTTAATAATATCAAGTTCACAACACTTTAAAAAAATTTTTATTGACACCAGCATTATTGCTGGTACACAGTGCCTGTGGTCAGTTTTGCTTTTGTTTGTTTGTTTTCATTTATTTGATAAGATAAGGAGAAATTGAGAGAGAAGGGCTAGATTGAGAGGAAAAAAAAAGAGAGAGACACCTGCCTTACTGCTTATGAGGTTTCTGCCTACAGGTAAGGATTTGGTGTTTGAACCCAGATCCTTGCACATGGTAATGTGTGAATTCAAACAGGTATGTCACTGCCAAAGCCCCTCACAACACTTTCTAAAATGTATTTTCTTCGAAGGAAAGAAAAGAAGCCATATATCCATATTACATACATACAAACACTCCCAAATGATACCTGAGTTTTGTGTTCTCTCTGGGAAAAGTGGTAGAAAACTCTTGTCTTACTACAGACTTGCTATCGTCCCTCAGGTAACACAGGAAGTCTAATTTTTTTAAATTACATAAAGATGTGAAAAAAGGATCCAGGTCTCTGGGAAGAGTTGAATATAGTAAATTAATGCAAGGGCTATTTATTTACTATTGTGTCAGCATTCAACTTACTTCTTGGGTAATTTCATTTTTTTCACCTTTTCTTCTGCATGCTCATCTGATAAGCCCACATGACATCCTAATGCCAGCAAAGTCCTGGAATAAAAACCAGACGGAATAAGCTGTAGCCATTTTTCCATAAGTTCAGAATAATTCAGCATCATAGCAGATAGGAATATAACCTATAGACAATCCATTAAGAAAGCAGTCTTTTATTTTAGGCAAAGGGTTACCACTGTCTTACATGATGAATCCACTGATCCAAGTGGTAATATTTTCTGTCTTTTTTTTCCCCTATTTTATTTGATAGGACAGAGAGAAACTGGGAGGTGGGGAAAGAGAGAGAGAGAGAGACAGACAGAGAGAGAGAGACACCTGCAAACCTGCTTCACTGTTTGTAAATCTTCCCCCTTTAAGGTCACAAGTGAAGGCCGAGGTGCATGGTAATATGTGCATGCAACCCAGTGTACCATCACTCGGCCCCCAGGAAATATTTCCTATGGATTATTTAGATTATTTACTTTTGAGTAATAAATGTGACATTAAGATTCAAATGATATAGGAAGGATTATACTGAGAATTAAGCCCTTTCCTAGTGCTATGTCTTTCCCTGAAGATAATGATTACTATTGATTTATGTATGTCCTGCTAAAGTCTACATATACTTATGTAGATTTTCTGTCTATGTAGAATATTTCCCTCCTTTGTTAATTTTTTAAAATAATTTATTTATGTATTCATGAGAAAGACAGGAGGAGAGAAAGAACCAGGCATCACTCTGGTACATGTGCTGCCGGGGATCGAACTCAGGACCTCATGGTTGAGAATCCAATGCTTTATCCACTGAGCCAACTCCCAGACCACTTTTCCCTCTTTTATATAATGGATACATAGAGGAGGAATTTGTCTGCAATTATATATATATGCATATTTATACATATATAAAAATAATTTTAATCAATGATTTAACAGTGACTTACAAAATTATAAGATAAACCTTCCACCTTCTGCACCCCATAAAGAATTTTGGTCCTTATCCAAGGAGGGATAAAGAACAGAGATTTTTTTTTTCTTTTTTTTTTTTTTTTTTTTTACCAGAGTATTGCTCAGCTCTGGTTCATGGTGATGTGGGAGATTGCATCTGGGACTTTGAAGCCTCAAGCATGAGAGTCTCTTTGCATAACCATTATGCCATCTCCCCTTATATATATTTTTTAAATTTCTTTATTTGGGGATTAATAGTTTACAGTTGATAGTAAAATACAATAGTCTGTACATGCACACTATTTCCACAATAATACACCCCCCCCACTAGGTCCTCCTCTGCCATCATGCGAATAGGGACACTTTCAATGGAGGGGATGGGATACGGAACTCTGGTAGTGGGATATGTGTGGAATTGTACCCCTGTTATACCACAATCTTGTAAACCATTATAAAATCACTAAAAAAAAAAAAAAATAATTATGTCATAATAGGGATGTAATTCCACACTGTTCCCACCACCAGAGTTTTGTGTTCCCATCCCCCTCCAGTAGAAATTTGTGATTGTTCTCCCAAGGTCACAGATATGGGTTGACTATATCTATCTACATCTTGTGTTTGTTTGTTTTTTTTCCTTTCCCACTTTTACTTCTATGGTCCTGCCTTCACTTCCTTTTTAAGTCACACCTATACCTATTACTAAATCCAACTACCCTCTTTTTCCTGTTCTCTCTCAAATATTGAGAGATAATGGCTTCCTCTGTTGTTTTCCTGATTCTTTTCCCTTTCAGTGATGGTATAAAAACTAAGATTCCTGGTGACAAATGTTTTAGGTCCTGATGAAACTGGGATTCAGAGCCCTCTGGAGACCTTCCCCTAACATGTCCCCCTCTGGGAGTATCAACCAAACTTCTTTTGGGGGTAAAGAAGGAAGGAGTTCTTGCTTCTGTAATGGTTTCTCTGCTGGATATGGAAATTTGCAGGTAGATCCATACCCCCAGCCTGTCTCTGTCTTTCCCTAATAGGTTAGGGCTCTGGAGAGATAAGCCATGTCTGGGACATGTTGGCAAGGTCATCTGCCCAGCTACCTTGAGATTTTATAAGGAAATATAAACTATAACTTTGACATACCTTGGCATATAATGTTTAGTTAGCTTTCAACAGTTCTGAAGTATTCTATTGCAAGATGAGTCATACGATGTTATATTTTTGCCAATACTATTCATAGCCTTTTGTTATTATAGTGCTTCAATAAGTAAACTAGTGCATTTAATACACATACCATTTCATTTATTATTAGAATAAATTTCTAGACATGGAATTACTAGGTTAGTTTAGAGATATATACAACTTGAAGTTTAAAAAACAACACCAAATATCTATCAATAATTTTATATCCCCACAAGCATTAAGGATATTTCCTGGTTTTTTAATTTTTATTATATTTATCTATGTATTGGATAGAGACAGAAATTGAGAGGGAAGGAGGAGTTTGAGAGAGAGACAGAGAGACACCTGTAATACTGCTTCACCACTCTCAAAGCTTTCCCCCTGCAGATGGGGACCAGGGACTCAAACCTGGGTCCTTACTCATAGTAACATGTGAGTTCAACCAGGTGTGCCACAACCCAGCCCCAGATATTTCCTGTTTCTAACATAAGAGATATCAAACTGCTTGACTTCAATACTAAATCAATTTCAAAATACTTCATTATAGATATAGTTTTTCCTGCAAGTATATTTGATCACAATCTTTGTATCTTGAGATATTTGTAGCTCCATTTATCTGTGAAAAATTATTTTTCACATTCTATTAGATAAGATTTTCTCACATTTGAAAAATGCTGAGACACGCCTTGCAAATTTTTTCCCTAGCTTTCTTTTTTGTTACTATAGTTATTGGTTTTGTTTTGGTCATCACCAGGGATTCATTAGAGGGTGTGGCTTTTTCTCACAAATAAGAAGAACAGAAAACTTTCCTATTCATATTACATCACACCTCAACCACAAAGAAGTAATATTCTAGAATTGTCTTTTGCTTGCATATCTAGCATTTCTTAGGACTTAAATAAACAAAATTGGTAATTAATTAAATTAATTCATTGGTAATTAATTTAAGTTTTCCTATACTTATTCCTAACATTTTCATTTATCTTGTCATAAAGCAATAATAATTTGTGAGTAACCTATTCCATTAATACATAGCCTCACTGTGAATGACATTGTATCAGACCACAGAATCTTTCTATTTCATAAAATTCATTTGGAAACTACTTATGCACAGTGAAAAAAAAATAACAAAATAATCTAATTACCAACAAATATGGGCCCAGTGATCTTACACAATATGGTAAGTTTTAACTAGAATTAAAGAACAGTGAATTAAAGCATAATTTCAATACCTTGTTATGTTAAATAAGGCAGACTGAAAAGTAGGAAAAATTAAGAAACTCACTTTAGAGTCTCAAGGGACATCTGTAAATTGTAATTGCGCTCCTGTTCAGGCAATTTGGAGAACTCTACCAGACATGGGTGCTGTCTCTTATTGTCATCTCTAATCTGAAACAGAACAAGAAATTGGCATATAAGTACTCTGTACCATCAGACAGGAGCAATGATAATCCAGTTTTGTGGTGGGAAATGAAGTAGAAAAGCAAGAAGGAAAATTAACCCCCAAGGAAGTTAACTCTAGTCTCCCAGGCATCTTTGAAGTTCAAGGTCATCATATGAGCTAGAGTTACTTATGAGAAAGAGGAAAGCCAGAGAACCACTTCAGCAACACACGGGACCTCAGGTGTGCAAGTAAAAAAGAAAAAGCCTTTTTTTTTCCTCCAGGGTTATCACTGTGGCTTGGTGCCTGCACTACAAATCCACTGCTCATGGAAGCATCTTTTTTTTCATTGATGTTGTTGTTGCTGTTATTGTTGTTGTTGTGACTGTTATCGTTTTTGGGTAGGATTGAGAGAGGAGGGGAAGACAGAGAGGGAAAGAGAAAGACACCTGCTGACCTATTTCACCACTTGTGAAATGAACCCTCTACAGGTGAGGAGCCAGGGGACTCGAACCTGGATCCTAGGGCTGGTCCTTGCACTTTGCACTCTGCACTTAAGTCCTAAACTCTATCATTTTAATTATTTCTGTAGTATTCAGAGACAGTCTCTGGTTTATTGAGTTTATCTCTTAGAAACAGAAGACCAATGGAAGGGAGATTTTAGTCTTGTTCTTAATATCTCTCTGGCACCTAGAACAAGTCTGGCATGTGGTAGGCATGCAATAAGTATTATATAAATTTAAATGAGTTGTCTGTAACAAAAAAAGTATAAAGTCTGTACTTTCAACCAGATTGATCAGAAAAATCAGTAACACTCTGGCTGATATCAATTGTTGTAAATGGTTCCAGTTGTTTGTACTTTCTGCTCTCATAAAGCATTTCACTACTTTAATGTTAAAAAGCAGTTAACATAACACATGTATTTTCCATATAACCATTAGCAGTGTATAATAGCAAATTCCACTAAACTAAATTGAAGATTTTGGAACAAACTAATGAGCAAGATGTTCCATATCTTTGCATTGATATTTTTCTAGTCTTTCTTTTTTTTCCTTCCTTCCTTCCTTCCTTCCTTCCTTCCTTCCTTCCTTCCTTCCTTCCTTCTTTCCTTTCTTTCCTTTTTAATTATCTTGAAGGCCTGAATTACATGGGTATTACTGCCTTGGTGATACATAGATGTTAGCTATTTTCTAACAAGGAAAAAATTCCTCCATAGAATTATTACCAGGTTCAACAAATGCCACATAAAAAGTAAAAAGGAACAAGATGTGTGTGTGTGTGTGTGTGTGTGTGTGTGTGTACATGTGCGCGCGTGCGCGCATGTGCATGTGCTTTAAGTCTCCAGAAGTAACTAATTTAAACATGAGCTATCTGTTCTTTCATTTCTGGTGATAATTACAAAATGAACAGAAATTATCCAAAATCTCTTATTAGTTATACTTACTTGAGTGTGAAGCTTTAAAAACAAAATCCAGAATTACCAGATTTAACTTTAAATTCTAAACACAGAAGTAAAAATGACTGTGTACAAGTCCTACTATTAGGCATTCACATTTATGTGCCTCTTTCTTTCTCTGTCTCTTTTGCTCCCTTCCTCCCCTCCCCCCCCCCCCCTTTTAAAATTGTTTACTAGAGCGCTGCTAAAGTCTGGCTGGTGGTGCTAGAGACTGAACCTGACACATCTGGTGCCTCAGGCACACATGAAAGTCTTTTTGCCTGACCACTATGCTATATTCTCAGACACAATTTACATAATTTTCACTGCTATACCAGAAAATAAACGGCAAACACGTTAAAACCAGAAATTAGCTCACATTTCCCATCCTCTTCCACTCACCCAGTAGAATGCACACTTTTCCATGCAAGAGCGCCCGGACTTGAGCTGCAGGATACCACATAGGAGCACCACACAAGCAGAGAAACTTTACAACATAGGAACTAGTGGTATGGTATCCCTCCTCTTCCTGTCTCTTTCAATATCCAGAGGAAGAGTGCCATGAGCAGTGGAATTGTACAGGGATAAAGCTCCAACAACAACAAAAAATGGCGGCAAAATTTTTTGTTAATGAATCCTATACCTGAGAGTTCCAAAGCATCTTTCTACAGTCATGCCTCTCTACCCCCCAGGGCCACTTCCACAGTTGGGAAACTCACTATCTCTCACCTGAGTCACCTCTGTTCCTTGTACAGAGTAAAATTATATTATGGCAAATGCTCTGTGATAAGTTTATCTGGCCAGACTTCCCAATTACATTATTAGTGCCAGGTCGTCTGCTTAGAATATATACCACTGCTCCGTAACTGATAAGTTAACATGTAATTTGTCCTAAAGACCATAACCAACTATATACTTCCTCCGCCTTCCCTGAATTCCTAGGAGAGAATAAAATCTTCCTAGTCTGCATCTTTCCCCTTAACTAAAAAATGTATGATGATGAATTTTGTCTATACTTCAAATCTTTTTTTTTTTTCCTCCAGGATTATCACTGGCGCTTGGTGCCTGCACTATAAATCCACTGCTCATGGAAGCATCTTGTTTCCATTGTTGCTGTTATTGTTGCTGTTATTGTTGTTGCTGCTGTTATTGTTGTTGGATAGGACAGAGAGAAATTGAGAGAGGAGGGGAAGACAGAGAGGGGGAAAAGACACCTGCAGACCTGTTTTGCCACTTGTGAAATGACCCCCCCCCCACAGGTGAGGAGTCGGGGGACTCGAACCCGGATCCTTGGGCCGGTTCTTGTTCTTTGCTCTCTATACACCTAACTCGGTGTGCCTGGCCCCCTATACTTCAAATCTTATGGTGAATTCTATCTGTAATTCCTCTAGCAATGGACTATGTCTACATTTATAATGTTTGCTCTTACTGATTTAACTGACAATAAACCTTTGATTTAATAGGTCTAACATTATCTCAATACTAAAAAAGTCAATGAAAATAGCACAACAAAAGACACCAGTAGGTATCTATCTTATTATTGGGTTTATGAAAAGATTGCATTTATAGTGAAAAACAGTTTGGGATTAGATGAGTGAAAACCTCGATCCCAGTTCTAGAGCCATTTCTAATTCTGTCACTGCTGGCAGTGTATTTAACAACACTGACAATTCTTGGTGATGACATTACGGGAAAAAGAGAAATAATAGCACATAGTGCAGTAAACTATTAAGAAAATGTGACCGGGAGTCGGGCTGTAGCGCAGCGGGTTAAGCGCAGGTGACGCAAAGCACAAGGACCGGCATAAGGATCCCGGTTCGAACCCAGGCTCCCCACCTGCAGGGGGTCGCTTCACAAGTGGTGAAGCAGGTCTTCAGGTGTCTATCTTTCTCTCCTCCTCGCTGTCCTCCCCTCCTCTCTCCATTTCTCTCTGTCCTATCCAACAACAACAACAACAATAACTACAACAATAAAACAACAAGGGCAACAAAAGGGAATAAATAAAATAAATATTAAAAAATAAATAAATAAAAAATAAATAAAAAAAAAAGAAAATGTGACCCTATAAACTGCAAGAACAAATATGGAAAGTCAAAGCACTAAATAGATATATTCCTTCCATTAACAGCAGGAATATTTCACCAATCCTGATCATTTTTATTAATTCAAGGTTGGTGCAACAAAATAAAGTGGAATGAACACTCCTATTGTTATATTTAGTTAAATTTAGAAAAATGTTACATAAACAGTCTATGTTGGGACACAGACTAGTAATTTTATATATGTAAAAAAACAATTGTCACGGTCCAGCTTAAAAGAACATATGTGATACAATGTATTACATAGAAATCTGTCTTTTATTTTTCAATATAACTTTTATTGATATCTTAAACTTACATGCTTAAAAATAATGCATTCAATCATTATATCTCAAACTATTTTCCACCTGAATGGCCTATAGGACTAACACTGATGTGTGAGCAATTACAACTGAGGGCCAGGCAGTGGCACACTGGGTTAAACCCACATAGCACAAAGCACAAGGACCTGAGAAAGGTTCCCAGTTCAAGTCTCCAGCTCCCCACCAGCAGAGGGATTCGCCTCACAGGCTGTGAAGCAGTTCTGCAAATGTCTATCTTTCTCTCTCCCTTTCTATCTTCCCCTCTTCTCTCAGTTTCTCTCTCTCCTGTCCAAAAAACATCAAAAAACATGTCCGCAGGAGCAGTGGATACCCGTAGTGCAGGCACCGGGCCTCAGTGATAATCCTGGAGATAAACAACAACAACATTTTTTACTTTAAATTTCAGTGAGATTTTCTTCCCAAGTGGCTTAAAAAAATAGTGCCTATTGTCTGTATGATTTAAAAATGTAAATTATAGTCTAAAGATTAGTAACACCGTGTGTGTGAGTGTGTGTGTGTGTGTGTATGTGTGTGTGTGTGTGTGTGTGTGTGTAATTGTTGGGGCCTCATTGAACCCAAACAGACTTTTCTTATCAGAAAGAGAGAGGGACTGGGGGAAAGATACCACAGCACTGCAACTTACTCCAGTGTAGTGGATGCTAGGTTCTCCAGCCCGAGTCATATGCATAATAAAGAATACTCCTAGGAGCCAGATGATGGCACACCTGTGCATGTTACAATGCACAAGGACCCAGGTTCTAGCCCCTGGTCCCCACCTGCAGGAAGAAAGCTTTGCAAGTGGTGAAGCAGGGATGCAGGTATCTCTCTCTCTCCCTATCTCCCACTATCCTCTCGATTTTTGACTGTCTCTACCTGATAAAAATAATAAAAAGTAAAAAAAGAAGAAGAAGGAGGAGGAGGAGGAGGAGGAAGAATGCTCCCATCCAGGTGAGCTATCTTATGGTCCCAATACTGATAACTTTTCTATTTTCTAGACAACAAGCCACTCTTCAGTGAACCCACCTATACTAATGTCATTCCCTTTAGCATACAAAAACTACTAATGTTCGGGGGTACGAGTAGGGGGGAATCAATCTTATTGATTCCTATCACTACAAAGGAGGATAGGTGAGGAAAAGGTATGCCTTCAGAAAGATTTGTTAAGGAACAGAAGCTGAATATTAATTTCAAAATTATGTACCGGACCGTACTGCCAGCCAAGTTCAATTTTATTCATAACCCAGAGTTCATGGATGTTCTCAGCCAGTTTTTCTCTTATCCTCTCTAAGTGAGGAGGCAACACGATCTAAAGTAAAAAAAAAAAAAAGATAATAATTACAAGGAAAAGAACACACATCAGCAACAAATGCAAAACAGTGTTAGTTGTCTCTACTATGAATTGAAATAAAAGTTTTCTCAAAACCAATTTGATATAATCATATAACTAGATTCTATATCACCTATTATGTAGTCTACTGACAAACACATTCTTAGCAATCAAAACTTTTTTTTTTTGGTCAGGTGGAGAAAGGCTGACTTTTTTAAGTAGAGAAACGTCGAGGGTAGAGGGAGAAATGCTAGAAAGCTGAAGTTTCCTAAAACACAGGAGAAGATTCATTTAAAAAAATTTTTTATTATCTTTATTGTATAGAGACAGAAATCTAGAAGGGAGGGGAAGGGAGAGAGGGAGAGAGAAATAGAGATGCCTGCAGCCTTACTTCTTACCACTTGAAAAGCTTTCCTCCTGAAGGTGAGGACTGGGGGCTGGAAACTAGGTCCTTGCGCACTGTGACCTGTGCACTCAACCAGGTGTGCCAATACCTGGTCCAGAGAGAGATTTAAATCTGAGCCACCTGTGTAGCAAGCTGGGCACCTTCCCAGATATCTAACCATATTGAAACTTAAAGAATTTTTTGGACAATTCTGGGAATCTCTGTGGGGAGATTTATACATAGTTTTCTAAGTGAATTTATGAACAAAATTTCAAAGGAGCAGTGCTAGCAAGGATAGCTACTACTAAGAAAGTTGTCATAATGGATACAAGATACAGCAGTGCACATTATTTAAAAAGTGAAAACATACAATATTTCTTAAGGCAACCTGACCAGATGAAGACAATTCAGTGCACAACTGATAATCTGTTAGTTCTTTAAGTTTATAAATACCTGACTTCATTTTCCTTCTGGCTCTGTTACTTTTAGTGTTTGCCAAATACAAGTTTCAAGGGAAGAAAAAGATTTACATGCTACCATTTAAAAAATTGTGTGGGGGGGTTTTAAAAATCTCTTCATGGGGAGTCAGGCGGTGGCATAGTGGGTTAAGCGCATGTGGCGAAAAGCGCAAGGACTGGCATAAGGATCCTGGTTCGTGCCCCTGGCTCCCCATCTACAGAGGAGTCACTTCACAGGTGATGAAGCAGGTCTTCAGGGGTCTATCTTTCTCTCCCCCTCTCTGTCTTCCCCTCCTCTCTCCATTTCTCTCTGTCCTATCCAACAACAACGACATCAATAACCACAGCAATGTTAAACAACAAGGGCAACAAAAGGGAAAATAAATTTAAAAAAAAATCTCTTCATAGAAAACACAGAACGGTTTTCAAGGTATTGGATTAGCTGTTTATATCTGGATATTGTTGACACATTCTGTATGTGTGTGTGTGTGTGTGTGTCCACAACTACAACAACTGGTAGTGGGTTTGTCTTTCTTATTTAGTTGGTTTAATATCACGTTTGCTTCATGGACAGCATTCTAAATATATTTGTAAATGTTTATTCAGCTGTGTACTGTACAGATTACTGTAGTAAAAAATACAGGAAATAAAGTATATTATGGTGTACACAATAAAGTATAGATATATAGACAATAAAATGCTATTATAGTGTTCATAGACCAACTGGAACAAGAATAAAACAGAGCTGATGCAAGATGAGATGCTTGAAGCTGAACTACTGTGCTGCCATTTTTCTTCCCCCTTCTTCTTCTTCTTCTTCTTCTTCTTCTTCTTCTTCTTCTTCTTCTTCTTCTTCTTCTCCTTCTCCTCCTCCTCCTCCTTCTCCTCCTTCTTCTCTTCCTTCTCCTTCTCCTTCCTCTTCCCCTTCCCCTCCCCCTCCCTCTTCCCCCTTTTTTTCTTCTCCTTCTCCTTCTCCTTCTTCTTATTTTTATTGTCTCCAGGGTTATCTCTGGGGCTTAGTGCCTGCACTATGAATCCACTGCTCCTAGAGGTTATTTTTTCCCTTTTGCTGCCCTTATTGTTTATCGTTGTTGTTATTATTATTGCTGTCATTGTTGTTGGATAGGACAGAGAGAAATGGAGAGAGGATGGGAAGACAGAAAGAAGGTGAGAAAGATCAACATCTGCAGACCTGCTTCACCGCTTGTGAAGCGACTCCCTTACAGGTGGGGAGCCGGGGGCTCGAACTGGGATCCTTAAGCCAGTCTTTGTACTTGGAACCATATGTGCTTAACCTGCTGCACAACTGCCCGAGCCCCTGGTGCTGCCATTTTTTATGACCATAGTTCTAATATTTCCTTACAATACCAACTAGTTAGACAGCTGGATATAACTCTGAGCAATTTAAGTCACAAATAAAGCTTGTTTATTTTACTACATAATATAAAAAGCCAGCATGGCAAGGCAATCCTGATACAAGAAACTAAACGAGTGAACAGGTGTTTGTTAAATAACCAGAGCTCTGACTGTCTAGTGCTAACTCTATTTCAGACCTTAGAAGGGATGCCTGTAATCTTCCATAAGAAACAAACGTCAGCTATCTAACAAACAGTTAACACTGTTGGGGCTCTAGTGCATGATGGTAGAAATGAGCCTAAATTGGGAGTGAGAGTGTTTTGCAGACACTTGTCACGGGGAGATGAAAAATTGTACCCACGTGACAACAACTGTACTATAAATGACAAAGGCCCTAATAAGCTGTATAAACACACAAGCAAGAGGCATGTTACACTGTAGAAGATTCCCAGATGAGCCCCTGGGTTTGCCCCTGGAGGTGAGAAGCTTCATAAGTGGTAAAGCAGTGCTGCTGCTGTCTCCCTTTCTCTCTCTCTCTTTTTTTTCTCTATCTACCTCCCAGTGCCCTCTCAATTTCTCTGTCTCTATCCAAAACAAACAAATAAATTAAAAACTATTAAAATATGCACACAATATTTAACTCAGTGTAAGAATACTTTAACTCTGTGGAACCAAAAAAAAAAAAAAAGAATGGTCAATATTCCTGGGTGCCTATTTGCAAAGTATTGTGTTATCCCTTATGCCCGATACACACAGTATCCCAATCTACAAGATAAGTAATTTCCTCGAATTCTCAAACTAGGAATTAGATCCCAGATATTCTGAGTCTAGAGCCAATGGTTTCAATTTCTACATGAGGTAAAGGTCAGTTAAATCACTTGAAAGCAACAAATGTATCTGGATGGGAGAAGAAATGAAAAACCCACATGGATCATATGCAAAAAGTGTGCTCTAAAATTAGAATGCATAACCTCGGGCTGTCATCCATTTATTAGTGCATTATGAATTCAATGTAGCGGCCGAATACTACACTTACAAGTATAAAACACTAGCACTAAAGTTAAAAAACATTCCTGTGGGTTGCAATCCAATGAGTATGAAAGCTACTGCATATGAAAACAACTTCATATAAATGGTGGCCATTAGTTTGATCTGAGTACCTGGGTCGTATCCACAGGGATGGGTGTAAAGGCAGCTTGTGCCAGGGGAACGGTGGGGCCCAGAAGGTCTCGAGTATAAGTTCTTTCTTGCTTGTACTCTCGACTGTGCTCCACTTTCAACTTCTCTTTTGGTAGAACAGCTTCATAGCAAGGTGCATATCCAGGTGGAGGAAGGAATTTAAACTCTCCGTGTCTCCCCCCAAGCAGAAAGCGTAACCTTCAAAGGATGTATGTCAGGGTTAATAACATTTCTGGTATACATCAAGAGTTCCTCAATCAAAAGGAGATAAAGAATTAACTAATAGTACAAAATTAACTTCATTAGAAGTCATATTCCTCAAGTCCCATTACCATCATAATATCTGTGTGGGTCTCTAATCATAAAAGGCAAAACTTGATCAATTTATGTTAAAAGGACTGAAAAAAATCTCTATATATGCTGAAGAAATAACAAGAGCCAATGCATCAGATTCCTGCATGAATGAAATATGTGCCCAGACTAATTGGCCAATTAATGTCTCAAGGTATTCAAATCATTAGCAGAGAAAGATTACATAAGATTTATATAGTTCAAATTGCAGGGCTAGATGAGGCATGGCAAAAAATACCATTATTCTCCAATTACTCAGCAAACTTCCTTAATGGGGAACTCAAGAAACATTTCCATTTACTAAAGAAAAAAGGTGACCTTGCTTCAGGTGTGTGTGTGTGTGTGTGTGTGTGTGTGTGTGTGTGTGTGTGTGTGTGTGTATCCAGTACTTCTATGTTCAATTTCACTGCACCAGGACACTTATTTTCATTCAGACAGACAAACAGACCCATGCATGTATGTATGCATGCATGTACATACACCACAGCACCAAAGCTTCCTCTGCTGCCATAACACTTCCCAGGTAGTACCAGAGAAAGCCCCTTAGCAGGTGAAGTGTCTCTTTGGTCTGGTAATCTTATTTCTTAATCTTTTCCAACTATTAAAAACTTACTAAAGGGGGCAGGTGGTAGCACACCCAGCTGAGCACATACATTGGTATGTGCAAGGATCTGGGTTTAAGCCCACAGTCCCCATCTGCAAGGGGAAATCAGTTGTCTCTCTTTTCTCTCTCTCTCTCTCTCTCTCTCTCTCTCTTTCTCCCTCTCTCTCTCTCTCATCCTATTTCCTACTCCCCTCTCAGTATCCCTCTGTCCTATCAAGTAAAAACAATACAGGAAACAACTTATTAAAACAATATAAGTTAAACATGAATCCCAGTGAACAAAGCCTTTTGAAACATGGCTGAAATGATGCTAATTCCTTAGAATTATCAACAGGTATATCCAAATTTTTCATTTGCTTCATAATTCTCTCTCAAATTTATGGCTCAGTTTCAGGTCAAAAATGGAAAAATAAGTAAAATTAAATAAAAAGCAAAGAGCATCAAGTCAGAAGACAAAAACTATAAAACATTTCAGAAGCTTATAGGAGGAAATATAATTTCTATGTCCCTTCTTTGTTATGGTACTTTTGTGCCGGGTTAGCCTGAGGGTGTTTCTTCCCGGGCACATGCTCTCTGGGTTGGAGAAGGGAGAGGAACCAGGAACTCTCCGTGGCTGAGCAGGAACACAGTGCAATGTGTTTATTGATCAGAAAAGAATCTGCCTTTATATCTTCTGGGGTGGAAGTGGCCGGCCAGAAATGGAAGTGGGCAGGAAAGTGGGTGGAGAGAAGGCAAAGAGCCCGAATTCCACCTAACCAGTGGGGATTAAACCAAGGCGGGTCTCAGACAAAACAATGATTATGTAAATAGACCACAGTGTTAAGTAATGCAGGGGGCCTGGCTTAATAACCAACACTTTTGTAATTAATAATTATTTCTGTGAGTAGTAATGTGACTAAAATATCAGCTAGACTAAAGGAGTGACAAGTACTATAAAGGTACCACTATCATTAAGTAGATATAAACATATACTAGCAAAGTGGCCACTTATCACTACAATCATTAAACTATCTTTCTACAACTCCAAAGAATTATTACTTAGATTTCTTTCTCATCTAACTTTTTTTTTTCCACAAAAGGTTAGGCAAAAGCATATTACCCAGTTGATAATTTGTTTTTCCTCACCAGGGACTCAGTGCCTGCATAACAAATCCACTTCTCTTAGCTACTTTTCATTTTATTTATTATTTCATTATTTTAATTTTTTACTTGATAAGACAGAGAGAAGTTGAGAGGGGAGGGAGAAGTGTATATATAGAGAGAGAAGTAGAGGAGGCCATGTGGTGGTACACTAGGTTAAGCACACATAGTAAGAAGCACAAGGATATGCACAAGGATCCTGGTTTGAGGTCTAGCTCGCCAAGCTAGATGGGAGGCAGTGCTGCACAAGCCGTGAAGCACGTCTATAGGTGTCTATCTTTACCTCTACAGGTGTCTATCATTATCTCTTCCTCTCTTTCTATCCCCTCTCAATTTCTATCTGTCCTACCCAAAATAATAATAAAAAAATGGCCACAGAAACAGTGGATCTGTAGTGGAGGCACTAAGACCCAGCAATAACCCTGGAGGCAAAAAGCGAGAGGGAAGGAGAAGCAGAGACATCTGCTGCTCTGCTTTATCATTCCTGAATTTTTTTTTAAGGGAAGAGAAAAAAAAGAAGTCTTTTTTATAAATGAAAGGTTTGTCTGTGGCCTTGGTAGGGAGTGTGGTGGGACAGTGTAAGCTCTGGACTTAAAAGCATAAGGTCTCAAGTTCTGTTACCAGCATCACATGTACCAGAGTATTGTTCTAGTTCTTTCTCTACTCTCATAAATAAATAAAATAAATAAATAAATATATAAATATCTTCCTGTAACCTGGGAGGTACAGTGGGTTGACTGGCCAATTTATAAGTATGGAGTCCTGACTCTGATCCCTGGTATCACAGATGCCGGAGTAATGCTCTAGTTGTCTCTCTGCCACTCTCTCTTCCTATCATTAATAAACAATAAATCCATCTTTTAAAATTAAAATCTTGTCAAAATAGAGGTAGAGATATGCTGTAAGAAAAATCTATTTATACAAATATAAGAAAACAAGTGTTATTTCAGAACAGATATTGGTTTTTGTTTCTTTACTAAACAGAAAAAGTAAATTTAAGTAAGTTTGAAAAATTTCAGGACACCTTTTTGAGGAACTGTTCAGAGATTGTCATATCTCAGTACAAGGACAAAGTATTTGTGTGATTTCTTTCATAAGTGAAATTTATTTTTTCTTTCACGGAACAGGCAAAATGCCTTTGGGCAGACATCTGGGAGTAAGAGAAGTTTAGTGAGATAGGAGTGAAAGCAAGTTCTGAATCTTTGTAAAAGAAAATGAGAAGGGAGACAGACCAATAAACAGAGAAATACTAACTTTATTCCTGCCGAGAAACTCACAACTGGAAAGAAAAGGCCATCAATGTTGAAATTCTCAAACATTCCTTGAACAGGCTGCCCATTAATTCTGAATGAGATGCTTGGGGCACTTAGATCTAGACAACAACTGATGACATCATCAGTTCTCAACAGATGCTGGTTAGGTGAGCTGACAGTACGAGCGATACAACCTATGGAGAAAACATTAAGAGGGTAATAGAATTCTATTATACAGAGAATTATCTTCATAGCCAAAGTAAAACATCTGAAGAGGTAATAGCACATTAGTACACAATACTAGAACAGAACATATCTTGAACATATATTATTGTTCCATGGTAGTTCATTTCTGAAGAAATGTTGCTTTTTTTTCCCCTTCAGAATAATAGTCAAAATACTATCTTTGTTGATAGAGAGAAATATCTGTGTGTGGTTGGGGGTACTGAATAACCTGCCAATGTCCATGCTTAGCAGAGAAGCAGTTAGAGAAGCCAGACCTTCCCGCCTTCTGTTTCCCATATAGATTTTCAGTCTATACTCTCTGAGGGATAAAGAATAGGGAAACTTCCAATGGAGGGGATGGAATATTGAGCTCTGGTGATGGGAATTAAATGGAAATGTATCATTCTTATCCTACAATCTTGTTAGTCATTATTAAGTTACCAATTAAAACTAAATAACTATGTATACATTGATGCTATTGTATACAAAAATCATCTTACAACTGATAGCATAATATAGGAAAAGTCCCTGGAGTTCAAATAGCTACTTTACCTCCTATTATTTTGTACTACTATTAGTAAATTACTTAACCTCTCTAAATCATAATTTTTTTGGTAAATTAAATAACATGACCTTGCTGAGTTGTTATGATTAAATTAATGGTTGAGAAGATCACAGAGTCTCAGACACAGCAGGTATCTCAACGAAATTTCTTTCTCAAACCTAAGTCCCTTTTGTTTTACAAAATAAAAATACATAAGGATACTGAAAGGGAATGTAAACATTCATTTACTGCCACACTGTGCGCTAAGGGATGAATATATAAATAACTAAAATGGAGCTTTGTCTGGTCTAGGCCACTGAGACATTGACACCAAATAAAGGTAAAGTTTAGTAAACAGTATTACTAGATGTAAACTGAAGTGATCGTTTATTCTTAAATTCATTATCATAAACTCTCAAGTCCAGTTCAACTTAATTTTAAAATTTATTTTCTTTTCTAAAGCTTTTATTGATTCATTTTATTTATTTATTTATTTGGATAGAAACAGAGAAACTGGGGCCTGGGCGGTAGTACAACTGGTTAAGTGCACATAGTACGAAGCGAAAGGACTTGCATAGGAATCCTGGTTCGAGTCCCCAGTTCCCCACCTGAAAGAGGTCACTTCACGAGCAGTAAAGTCTGCAGGTGTCTATCTTTCTCTTCCCCTCTTTATTGTCCCTTCCTATCTCAATTCTCTGTGTCCTACCTAATAATAGGATTTGGAGTGCCCTCACCAAGCAATAATCCTGGAAGAAAAAGAAAAAGAAAAAGAAAGAAAGGAAGAAAGAAAGAGAGAAACTTAGAGGGGAGGGGGATAGAGAGAGAGAGGGAGAAAGAGACAACACCTGCAGCACTACTTCCCGTCTCCTGAGGGACTCCCTCTACAGGTGGGGAACAGGAACTTGAAATTGGGTCCTTGTGCATGGTACCATATAGGCCTGATTAGGTGAACACTACCAGCCCCTCTAAAAATTATTTCTATAGCTATCAGTCCTATGGAATATACAAAGACATCACTTGCACTGCATAAAGACAAACTTTGTCACTTTACAATGAAATCTTCTGTATTTTTATTTGTTAAAAGAGTTATAAAATGAGAACTCTCAGTGTGACTTTATGAACACAAGCCTATTTCTGAAGGATCCAGAGGAAGACTCAACTAAATGAGCATTACCAGTGCTGCCAGGCCACATCATGCTGCTGACTGCAAATTGTCACCAGAGACACCTCGCCTGCGATATCAACCCCCCAACTCCTCTAATCTGATGAAATCTTTCCTAGAACATGGGACTACTGACTTTCATTTCAGATGGCACATTTATTAAACAAAGATACAGATACTAGGGCTCAGGGTACTGGGTAAGGTGCACATGTATCCATAAGCAAGGAGGTAATTATATAACTCAAAATAAAAGTTATTTTAGCCCTCTGTGTTAGAGTGAGACCTAATAAGCCTGGGATCCTAGTAGGACATAGAGAAGGCATCATAAACTCTGATTGGGCCTAGAACTAATAAGCCTGACAATCTAGCAGAAAGACCCAAAGAAGGCAGACTCCAGAAACCTGACACTGGTTTGAATACAATAAATGACACTCAACACTTTAACAACTGGGAGAAAGTCCAAGCTGATCAGATAATGAAAGGACTACAAAAAGAGGCTACGGGCAAGAGACAGGCTCACTCAATGAGAGCCTTTTCGGTCAATACCAGATAACTCCATCATCTGGGGCCCACATTAGGGAATCCTTGGATTCCCAAAGAGATTTGATGGGCATAGACCTCTAATAGATCCCTCTCTGTGTTGCAGAAATTATCCCCAAATACAAGACCAGAGCCAGGTATGGTGAATATAGAGGAATTTAATACACCAGTGGGCGAGAGATCTGGATCTCTCCCTGAAAGTTCTCTGCCCTGAACAAAGGAACAGCACTCTTTATATAGAATTTTATATCTTGGTTACAAAGAGAATGCAGATATTGGCACATGATCTTTGGCCCTGGTGCTAGTGGGATATGGGGGTTTTATCTCTTCCGGCTAGGCTGGATTCCTCACTAGTTGTCCTGCTTAGGAATGTAAACGGAGGAAGTATGGTAGCTGCAGTCACTAATTGCTGTGAGGCCCATCAAGGTCAGAGGAAATACAGGCTTAGGCTCTATGTCCCTATATCACAGACGAAATACAAATCTCTACCAGGCACACAGATTAAAATATCTACACAGAGTGATATAAGAAATCCAGGAACTTGTTTCCCCATAAAGTAGCAATGGTAGGGAATGGCCCAACCTCTGAAGGGAGACAGGGTAATCCTACCCTGCCATTTGAGTAAAAAATGGTCCTGAAATGAGTGAAGCCTAGAATGTTCCCAACTGTGACCATGAAATGTGACCTCAGACCATCAGGAACTCAGAGGTTACACAGGCTCCTGTGCTAAATATGAATATATATGGGCCCTGAATTAATCATTAACCCCCAATAAAGAAATTTTTAAAAAATTGAGAGGAAAAAGGAAGACAGAAAGGGAAAGAGACAAAGAGACATCTGTAGCACTGCTTTACCACTTGTGAAGCTTCCCCCTCCACCTTCTTAGCCCTGTAACTCACCACTTGCTTTTTAAAAAAGTGAATATATATAGACCCTGGATCAGGGTGATCAGGGAAACAGTTAAGTTTTATTTTTAGATTTTCTTAACTCTACCCTAATCCAGCTTTCTAGCCCTTTTCTCAACTCTGACATCATCTTCCCAGAAAATATTTTTTGTCCACCTCCACTTTAGCTATTGAGCTCATGTAAAAACTACAAAAGTCCTGGGTCCTCTAGGAACATCTAAAATAGACTTCCTTGCTTTTTTTCTACCCTAAAACCTCTATTTTCATCAGTTCTATTTCTACTCTTTGGTTCTTCTTCATTAATGATTTTGTTCTACTTTATATCTTACCATCCTCCAGCCACCAAGTTTCAGATGCTATCATGATTCCATCCTTACTACCCTGTGCAGACGACCATACCAATGTGCCCTTGAACCTCACATCTCCAGAACCCTACCCCACTTGGGAAAGATAGAAACAGACTAAGGGTATGGACTGACCTGCCTACTCCCATGCCCAGTGGAGAAGCAATTACAGAAGACTGAACTCTCACCTTCTGCAACCCAAAAATAATTTTGTTCCATACTCCCAGCAAGGAAGAAATGATAGGGGAAGACGATTAGAGGGTTCTGAGCTCCAATTCCTTCAGGACTCAGAGAGAGAAAAGGAAAAAATAGGAAGGACATTTAGCAGTAGTAAGAGGTGTTGGTGAGACTTAGGAAAAAAGGGAAGGCAGGACCATAGAAAAAATGGGCAAATATATAAAAATATAGACAGATAGTTACAGAAATAATAACCCATATCTGTAGTCTTGGGAGAACTACTGTAGTTTCCAGTGGAGAAAACAAGGATACAGAACTCTGGTAGTGGAAACGGTGTGGAATTATACCCATGATCTTATAATTTCATAAGTCAATATTGTCACTAATAAGATAATAATTTTAAAAAGAATCCTGGTGAATTCCATATTTTTAAGTGGAGCAAAGCAAAGTACACCTCTTTCTAAATCAGAGAAAGGAGTATTTTTTAAATATACATTGCTCATTTTTAACAAATACCCAATCATCAAAAGTGAATATTTTAACTGGTGAAATAAACTATACATTTATTTTTAAACAGTTTCACACTTCTGAAACAAGGTATCATGTAATTATGAACTGATTCCTCACAATACAGTCTACAAATTACTAATTTTTGCCAATTGCATTTTCTACCAGAAGATGGAACTTGGTCTATTCCTTCCAAATATTTTAAGGCTAACTATTATTATTATTTTTTTAAATGATTTTTAAATATTTATTTATTTATTCCCTTTTGTTGCCCTTGTTGTTTTATTGTTGTGGTTATTACTGTTGTCACAGTTGTTAGAACAGACAGAAATGGAGAAAGGAGGGGGAAGAAAGAGAGGGGGAGAGAAAGATAGACCTGCAGACCTGCTTCACCCCTTGTGAAGCAACTCTCCTGCAGGCGGGGAAACAGGGCTGGAACCGGGATCCTTATGTTGGTCCTTGTACTTTGCGCCACCTGCACTTAACCCGCTGCGCTACAGCCCGCCTCCTGCTACTATTATTTTTTTTCCATTGGAAGTCAAGTCACATATCAAGCAAAGTGGGAAAATAGGAAATGGGAGGTCTGTGTGATTCTGTCAAAATGGGAAATAGGAGGTCTGTGTGATTATTTCATTCTATTATTTCATTAATATAATGCTCCTATTAAATACACTATTCTTCAGAAACACAGTCCTTTGAAAATGTACTATAGCTGTAAAAGTTCTTTTTTCCTAATGCAGTTTTGCTTTCTATTTTATATTTACTCTCATTTCAATGTGAAATTTCTTGTTGTTGTTGTCTTTGGTTTTTTGGTGTTTGTCTCTTGTCACCAGGACTTCATTGCTCCTGGCTGACTTTTTCAGACAGAAAGAGACAGAGATAGAAAAAGAGAGAAACATTACAGCATAGAATATTCCTCCAGTCAATGAGGTGGGGACTGGCCTAGAACTTGAAATGTTTGCACAACAAAGCAGGCATATTACCCAAGTGAGCTATCTGGTTATATCTCAAAGTCAAATTCTTGAATAATACATGCATGGCATATAAGCATACAAAGAGCTTTCAGAAATGCACAGCAAAGGCAAAAAAAAAAGTTTCCTTTAACGATGTTGTCATTGAAAAAGAAAAATGATACTTACCTGACCAGAGATGCAGGCCATCAAATCCATAGGAAAAAAGGTCATCTCCAACACCATTTCCACCCCACTCTTCACCACCTCCAGGGTAGGGTGAGGACCCTTCTGTGGAAGCCCACCCCACTCGTAGGTGAGTTGCTTCAGCTGTCACAAATGGCTCTGTGTGGTCCACCATCAATTCATAGTACCATTTCTTATACTGAGCTGAACCTTCACTGACACCCAGAAAAATATTGGGTCTCATGCTTTGAAGAGAGGAAGAACACATGAGAAAATTCAAGTGACATTTTCACTGCCTTAATTTGCACCTCACAGTATTAACATTAATCTTGCTTCTCACAGACATGATATATCAAGGACATGCCTCGTTAAGTACTATGAAATTATTATAACAAACACTGAAGTTATGGTTAGCCTTATAGCTTACAGTCAGTGAAAAGATTTTGTATTATTATTATTATTATTATTACTTAATGTCACTCAGTAGTCTAATTTTTTTTTCTCATTTGGAGTTCAGTGTATTTTATAACCTTAACCATGTTTAATGTAAGACATTATAGAGGCCTCTAGGATTAATGGAGTTATTGTTAACCCAGGAAATACAGATATGTTTCAAAGTTAAGTTTTATTTACATAGAAAATAAGGCTGAGGCCATGCAGTAGTGCACCTGGTGAAACGCACACATTACAGTACACAAGGACCTAGGTTTAACCCCCTGGTCCCCACCTGCAAGGGGAAAACTTCACAAGTGGTCAAGTAGGGCTTCCGGTGTTTCTTTCCATCTCTCTTGTTTCTGGTTGTGTTTAGCAAATAACTCTTAAATATCATTTAAAAAAAAGTTCCTTTTCAAATAACTTATAAAGTCCAGTGCTTTACAACACAGAATAAGACAAAGATGTGTACTACACACCTATTAGCATCTTAGACAAAGGGGAGCAAAGAGATAAATGATAAGATAAAAGAAACAGACCATATGATAGCTTAGCTTTAAAGCTAAAATAAACCCCTGGTTATGCTGCCTCAGTATGGCACTGTCTATCTAAATATACCTGCTGACATGATTTACAAGACGTGTCTGCAGTAGCAGGTCTCTTCCTGGCAAGAGATTGTCACAGATGAGATGCTGGTTAGAACGGACTGCTACTCCATGGCAAACACAGAGAGAACATAAGACATCCAGAACCTGAAAAGAGAAATCAATCTCATCTGACTTTAATTTCATTCACAGGCTCAAGTTACCTGCAGCAATTTTCACAAAGGCAATGTTCACATTTTATCTAGTTACTGCTGAGCCCTCACTTAAAAAAAGACACCAGTGTATCCACATATTTCACAACTGTCCACCATACACAACACAGAACAACTCATTCTGCCACTGATCTTATGAATTACACTAAACCATGTACCTGCTTGCAAATAATAAAATGAAAACCACCTATGAAAAAAGTTGGTACCATTCAACATTTTTATTGTGTAGACAAACTTTTGAATGTTAATCCAATAGGACTGAGGAGACAGCATGATTATTATTCAGAGTAATCTCATGCTTGAGGCTCCAAAGTATCAGGTTCAATTCCCTAGCACCAACGTAAGTCAGAGCTGAGCAGTGCTCTGGTTAAAAAGAAAGTGAAAGAAAGGAAGAAAGAAAGAAATGTCTTTTAGCATATTCTTTTAGTGGTTCTAGAAATCAATAATGGCGATAGAATGACTCACCTTGTGATTTCTCCCATGCTTGTCTAAAAGTGAGATAATGGATTTAATATGTCCTTCTTTAATAATATTTAGAGCTTCTGGACTTTCTACTAACACACAGTGTAAAACTTCAAGAATACCTAGAGGTAAAACAAGGGGTGGTATGATTAAAAAGTCAAGTATTTTTGTTTGGTTTTTAGAATGTGACAAAGAAGCAGAAAAGCAGAGAGAGTGAAAGAGAACACAGCACCAAAGCTTCTTTAATTCAGTGGGTGCCAGGCTCCAACCTGGGTCACACACATGGCAAAACAGCACACTACCCAAGTGAGTTATTTTGCTGGGCCAAAAGTAAAAAAAAAAAAGTCTATAATAATCAATGTCTTCCCTTTTCTTCTTCTTCTTTTTTTAAAAAATATTTATCTATTCTCTTTTGTTCCCCTTGTTGTTTTATTGTTGTTGGATAGGACAGAGAGAAATGGAGAGAGGAGGGGAAGACAGAGAGGGGGAGAGAAAGACACCTGCAGACCTGCTTCACTGTTTGTGAAGAGACTCCCCTGCAGGTGGGGAACCGGGGCTCGAACCGGGATCCTTACACTGGTCCTTGGGCTTCATGCCACATGCGCTTAACCCGCTGCGCTACTGCCTGACTCCCCTCTTCTTCTTTTTTTTTTTTTTTAACTTCCCCCACCCCTTCCCATCAGGATTATCAATGGGATTTAATGTCTGCAATTTCACCATTTCTGGTGGCCATTTCTTTTTTCTATTTTGATAGAAGGGTAAGAGGCAGAGAGAGAATGACAAAAGAAAAGTGATATATATAGAGAGAGACCACTGGAAGCACTGCTCCACTGCTCATAAAGCTTGCCCTTATAGGCAGAGAACTGAACCAGGCTCTTCAGGCATGGTAACAATTGCACTCTAATGGGTGAGCCCCTACCTGGACACTGACTTCCCTTCCCTCTATGTATTTTATCAGTTTAACATAGAATTATGTCTCAGTGGTCTGAGTGGTGGTATTCCCAGTAGAGCACACACATTCCCATGTGTAAGGACCCAGGTTCAAGCCCCCAGTCTCCACCTAAAAATGGGAAGTATTGTGAGTGTTGGAGTAGTACTGCAGATATTGCTCCTATCTCTCTAACAGAAAGCAAAAGAAATGCTAGGAGTGATAGCATCATGCAGGAATGGAGTCTTCAGAGAAAGAAAGAAAGAAAGAAAGAAAGAAAGAAAGAAAGAAAGAAAGAAAGAAAGAAAGAAAGGGAGAGAGAAAGAAAGAGAGAAAGAAAGTGAGGGAAGGAAGGAAGGAAGGAAGGAAGGAAGGAAGGAAGGAAGGAAGGAAGGAAGGATGGAAGGAAGGGGAATTATGTTTTGATTTTTTTTGTCATATGGTAATGTGACAGGATCAAGCACTGCTTTGGAAAGAGAAGAGTGACACCAAAGATGAAGAAATGAGTGAAAGACAAAGATAACAGCATTCAACTGAGTTAGCAGGTCATTCTGCCCAGGTTGGGGTAGAGTATGTGAAAAAAAAAGTTTAATTTAAGTGGAGACTTACAATAAGCCATTTGTAGCAATTAGACATAAATTCAGAAACCGTGACCTATTTCTGAGAGCTAAATAAGATCTCAGAGGCATCCTTGAAACAGGTAGAGAGGCTTACAAATCTAAAATCGTCATTGCCTACTGTTTTCAAGCGCCTCTAAAAATCTGAAGATAGTGGAAAACTTCTTACCACTTTCTATGAAGCCAAAATCACCCTGATACCAAAAGTTTGCAGAGATATCACAAAAGGAAAATGAAAGACTAATACTCTTGATGAACAGAGTCACTGAGATCCTGACCAGATTCTCAAAATTTTCAAAGCTTGCTAAGTCATAATAATGTGGGTGGAATGAAAGAATCACAGATTTGGTAGAAATTGTGGGGGGAAGCTAATAAGACAAAACAACTTACTCTTAGTAAAATTTTAACATGTAAAATGAGAAACATAAACTTTTTTGATTTGAAGAAACAGTTTTGTTTTTAAAAAGATGAGAAGTTAATACTAATATATTCATATGTTAGTGCTAGTTATTGTTGGATACATATACTTTTCTTCCATAATGGAATAGGAAGCAATATGCTTCTTTTTAAAAAAAGCTTTATTTATTATAAATGACATAGTGGGGGTTGTATTGTTAAATAGGAAACTGGGGAATGTTATGCATGTACAAACTATTGTATTTACTGTTGAATGTAAAACATTAATTCCCCAATAAAGAAATAAATTTAAAAAGACTTTATTTATTTAATTTGATAGGACAGAGAGAAGATGAAAGGGAAGAAAGACAGAAAGGAGAGAAAGGCAGAGAAACACCTGCAGCACTGCTTCACTGCTTTTGAAGCTTCCCGCCTGCAGGTGGGCATCGGGACCTGAACCAGGGTCTTTGTACATGGCAATATCTGTTTCCGTTTTGTTTCTGTTACTAAATTGCAATAAATGAGTGCAATCTAGCCAATTCCTAGTTTCCCTGAAAGTGATAATCAGCAAAATTCCCTACATGTGCTCTACATGCCGCTGTCATGATTACCTTTTAGTTGTAGAACAATTCTGTATAAGGCTAAGCATACACATGGCGTGAATAATGTGGGCTTATTTTTATTCCACAAATTTAGAATAAGCATAAACCACATCTAACCTTTTCACACAGAGCACATATATTATAGGACTAAGAATTCACATCAGAGCTGAGTATTCCCTGACACTAGTTCAAGGTTGTTCTGAAGGAAATGGCCACTTATTATGTATGGTATACTTTATTAAGGACAAGGAATGTTTCTGGTTGGAATTAAATACCACTTCTGGATTGATTGCAGGACATATCGTCCAGAATGTTTCCAAGTTTATAAAGTTATATCACAATATGTCTCATGTATAGAAAGAGAATGTTGGGGTCCGGTGGTGGTGCACCTGGTTGAGTGCACTTGTTACAATGTGAAAGGACCTGGGTTCAAGCCCCCAACTCTACCTGCAGGGGGAAAGCTTCAGAAATGGTGAAGCACTGCTGCAAATGTCTCTCTGTTGCTCTTTATTTACCCCCTTCCTCTCAATTTCCAGTTGTCTCTATTAAATAAAGATACTAAAATAATAATAATAATAATAAATAGAGAATGTTGTGGGCCAGGTGGTGACACACTTGGTTAAGTACACACATTACATGCATAAGGACCTGGGTTTGAACCTTTAGTCCCCACCTGTGTGTGGGGGGGGGCACTTCATAAGCAACGAAACATGCATTCTACTCAAAATTATCTTTTTCCTATCAAGTAAAGAAAAAAAGAGGAAAAATAACTAAGGATTGGTGGATTCATCATACAGGCACTAAGCCCCAATGACAACTCTAGTGGCAATTAAAAAAAAATTAAAAAGGAAAGAAAAAAACATGGATGAATCAGCAAGATTAACAAAAATAGTTGAACCTAGCATAGTTTACTGAAGACAAAATGAATATGAGTCAAAAGTTTCCTGGCATAATTTAACTGAAATGTAACCCATAAAATGAGCAGTGTAATGACGATACACTACCCAGTCTTAATTAGGTCTCTGTTGGTTTACTGCCTTCAACTTGATGAAGCAATATTTCAAAAAAGATAGACAAGCTAGAGAGTTAAAGGGATGCCTTACGGGGGAGAAAATATCAACTAAAGGAAGTTCATGATACAAAGATAAGCAAGATTAGATACTTGATGTTTTCCAACTATTTATATATTGCCTTATCTTAAACCCATAAAGCGTCAATTGCCAGGCAATAAATCATAAATACTTGAGGGTATTTGTATCTTGTTAGTTTAATGAGTCCTCTTGTCATGTATTAGTTTATTTGTAAGGAAGTGCAGTGGCTATGAGTAAAAAGAGGAGCAATTTTCTGTATATCCCCTGCTCTTGGGAAGTTTGCAGACTACTCAACCCTGTTTACCCTGCTTGCAAGTGAAATTCAAAATTTTACCTCTGAGCTCTTCAGCCTCTTCATTTTCAAAAAATGGAAATTACAGTTGAGCCTATTTTATAGCTATTATGAGATTTCATAGAAGTAATATACATGAGATTCTTATCACAGTGACCTAGTTCATTTAAGATTTTCTTGGCCTCATAATACAGTCATAAAATGTTCAAAAAGCAAATGTGTATTTGTCTCTCTATGAAATATTAGTACCTGCTGAAATATTAGCACTGACGGATGCAGTTCATTGGCTTAAGTTCCTTTACACAAAATTTTTAGAAATACATGCATTTTTAGCATCTTTAACATGGATTCTTCAACCAAGGAGAAATGCAGACTAATCATTTCTTCAAAAAAAGAGACTTATCTCAAAACAGCATATATTTACTGATAATTATTCTTTGGAGCAGAAATATAACCTGATTCTCTACTAGAGGTTTGGGTCAATCTTTAAGTTATTTTGCAGCATGAGGACATGCCAAAGACATTATTTCCAATAAACACACACACACACACACACACACACACACACACACACACACATACAGGCACACACACATAGAAAAGACAAATATAGGCAACCCTAGGACTCCCCCATAGACACAATGGGCCTAGATGTCTAATAGGCCCCTTTCTCTACCATCAGGAATGTCATCATAAGCCCTTTTGAGGGCCTCTCCAGGATCTTGCTTTCACTATAAGGTAGCAGTGGTAGGGACTGCACCACATTCTGAAGAAAGGCTGGGTCATCCTTCTCCACCATAACAGAAAGACTAGTCCTGAGATGAATGCAGCCTAGAATGTTCCCAGCTCTGACCATGGACTGTGAGCTCAGACTGACAGGGACTCTGAGGTTATACAGACTTCTGTGCTAAATACATGGGCCCTGGGTCAGATTGATGTGGTAAACAGTTAATTGTATTTATATATTCTCTTTAAGTTTGGGAGCTATTCTCTGTCCTAATACAACTTTCTAGTTCTATTCTCAACTCTGAATACATCTTTCTGGTCAATATTTTTAGTCCATCTCTATGTTAACTGTCAAGTTCTTGCAAAAATTAATAAAGCCACGGGCCCCTGGAAACATACCTAAAATAGACTTCTTAGCTTCTCACCACATCAAAATCTCTATTCTCACCTGCACTATTCCTATTTTTGGGGTCCTGTTTATTTTGTCAAAATATTCTCTTACTTCACATCTTAAATGCCTTTCAGACAACAAGTTGCAGATGCTACTAAGGTTCCATCTTGAACTCCCTAGGCAGACAACCTCACCAATTATGTCCCTGAACCCCTCCTCCCCAGAGCCCTACCCCACTGGAGAAAGACAGAAACAAGCTGGAGGTATGGATCGGCCTGCCAATATCCATGTTCAGCAAAGAAGCAATCATAGAAGCAAAAACTCCAACCTTTTGTATCTCCAAAATTTTCTGTCCGTATTCCCATAGAGGGGGAGAAATGTAGAAGATGATTAAAGGCTCTGAAACCCAATTCCATCAGGACCCAAAGAGAGAAGAGAAAATAAAAAAGGAAGGACACTGGAAGTAGTAATAGGTATAGATGTGATATAGAAAAAAAGAGAGGGAAGGACCATAGAAAACTGTCAAGTATATATAAATATAGCTATAGAGATAATAGTCAACCCATATTGGTAACCTTGGAGGAACCACTGCCGTTTCCAATGGAGGGAATGGGGACACAGAACTCAGGTGGTTGGGATGATACAGAATTCTAACCTTATTATCTCATAATTTTGTAAATCAGTATTAAGTCACTAGTTTAAAAAGACAGATAAAAGTACACATAATAACCTAACTTAATAAGATACTTGGTAAGAATAAAAATGGGGAGGGGTAAAAAATACATCATCTAAGGGAAGTCAGTTTTACATAGGGTGTTATGTACAAAATGGTATTTGATCCAGCGTGATAACCTAAAGACTCTTTTCATAGTGGATACATTTTTTACATCACTTTATTTAGGAAATGTTCATATACAAGATTGTAAGAACTATACAGTTTCCTATCTCCCAAAGATAAGTGTCAACAAACCACACCTTCCACCAACTTGTCCAATTCTACCATAAGACACATGATGCCCATTCCCTTTCATTCCCCTCTAACCTGCCCCCTGGAAATGCCTGTAAATATTCTAATAGAACTCAAGTTTTCCCTTTAAGTTTCCATTTCTTTTTTCTTAAACACCACTCATGCATGAGATCATCCAATATTTGCATGAAAGTCTTTTTGTATAACCATTATGCTATCTCCCCAGCCCTCTCCCAGTTTTAGATCCTTCAATGAGCCAAAGGACCCAGGATATAATCCAGCAACTTTTTTTTTGCCCCCAGAGTTATTGCTGGGGCTCAGTGCCTGCACCATGAATCCACTGCTCCTGGAGGCCATTTCTCCCCTTTTGTTGCCCTTGTTGTTGTAGCCTTGCTGTGGTTATTATTGTTATTGCTGATGCCCTTCGTTGTTGGATAGGACAGAGAGAAATGGAGACAGGAGGGGAAGACAGAGAGAGGGAGAGAAAGACAGACACCTGCAGACCTGCTTGACTGCCTGTGAAGCGACTCCCCTGCAGGTGAGGAGCCAGGGGCTCAAATCAAACCGGGATACTTAACGCCGGTCCTTGCGCTTTGTGCTACGTGCGCTTAACCCGCTGCGCCACCGCCCGACCCCCGCAGGAAGACTTTTATAATTTTACTTCTTGTAGATACCATCTTGTTCTATGCAAGTTTTGATATTAAGTTCTCAGCTGAGAATCCTTGTGCTGCACATACAGTACAGATTTTGCACCTCAACATTCGTACTCAGGTTTGGCCTTTCAATTTATAATCATCACTTCCACCCCACTTTTTTTTTTCTTTAACTTGTGTTCTGACAGCCATCATTATTTTTATTTGATAAGATAGGACATATGTCAAATTCATTTCTAAACTGCAATTGCCATTTTAATAAAAATCAAAACCATCTCACAGTTATTCTCAACGGCTAGCTACATGGGAAATGCCTTAAGTTGTTTGTAACATTTCTATTCCTTTAATTTAATGAAAATTTCTACAGGGCTATTAACAACCCACTGGGATAGATACTATTACAATTTCTATGAAAATCTGAGCATGTCAGAATTGAAAACATACAGTTACAAAGAATGAGCTAGGAGTTGAGTTTAGCCAGTCCAACTCAGACTCTGTAAGATATGATTCTCCTCAACTCAACATACTGACAGAAGTACACACAACATGCAGAGTTTACATAAGCTTCTTTGTTAATATAAATAGACATGGATCTTAGGTCAGATAGATGGGGTTTACAGTTAACAATATTTAGATACTTTTCCCATATTTGGGAGCTACTCTATGCCCTGACCCAGCTTTCTAGTACAATTCCCAACCCTGACACTTTCTTTCCATACAATACTTTTAACCCACCTACATTTAGTTGTAAGGCTCAAGCAAAAATTAATAAAGTTATAGGCCTTTAAAATATACCTAAAATAGAATTCCTAGATTTTTTTGTCAGTGTGAAGACCCTAAATCTCAAATGCTATACTCTTACCTCTAGGTCCCTGATTATTAAACAGTTTGTCCTGATTTATACCCTAATGCTTTTCAGCCAGGAAGCTGCAGATGCTACCATGATGCCAACTGGATTTCACTGGGCAGATGACCTCACCAATGTGTCCTGGAACCCCACTTGCCAGAGCCCTTCTCCGATAGGGAAAGGTAGTAAAAGGCTGGGAGTATGGATTGACCTGTCAACAGAGAAACAATTACAAAAGACAGACCTCCCACCTTCAGCACTCCATAAAAATCTTTGGTCCATACTCCCAGAAGGATAAAGAATATGGAACCTTCCAATGGAGGGGAGGGTATATGGAACTCTGGTGGTAGAATTGTACCTCTTTTATCCCACAATCTTGGGGACCATTATTAAATTACTAATGAAAGGAAAAAAAGAAAAAAAAAGAGAGAGATGAACTGTCATTTCTGATGAGGCAGTCTTGATACACCTGAATCTTGTTTTAGAAGGTGAAATGGTAGGAAACTCATTTAGAAAATCAGGGACAAGACCACCGAACTATCTCACCAGTGGGTTACTGCTTTGACATGTGTGAGACCCAGGTTGGAGTGTGGTCCTCACCATTTTGGAGGATATCTCAGTGCTGATATTTGCTGTCTTTCTTCCTCTGTTGCCCTCCCTCTCTCCTTTGCACCTTCTCTCTCTGTTCTATCTAGAAGAAAAAGGAGGAGGACGACATGATGATGATGATGATGGACATGAAATAGGCCCACAACTGTCATCAACTGGGACATAAAACTTCTACTACTAAATACGTCCCCACACACACCTGTCACTGCCTGTGTTTTGCCATATGCAGTAGGTGCCAAGGCCACTGAGTTAATATCTATTTCATCCATCATACTATGGGCCTCGAGGGTGGACTCTTGGACAGTGTGTTGCATCCTGACTTGGTATAAATGATGGAAGATGCAACTAATTCATGAATGATTCTCCTTTGTTTTGAACACTGTGTCCAAGTAAATAGATCCTAATTTAAAAGTTAAGGTGGCTAAAACAAACAAAAGCTTGATTCATTCAAGAGAAAAGTTTACCTAAGAAGCTTGAAATAAGTTATTCATATTACAAATAAGTTTGCAGAAAGGTACAAAGTCATGACAATATACCCAAGGCAAGTCACAAATACTGAAATTTAGGCCTCAATTAAAAGCAGAGACACGGGGGTCGGGCGGTGGCGCAGTGGGTTAAGCGCATGTGGCGCAAAGCGCAGGGACTGGCGTAAGGATCCTGGTTCGAGCCCCCGGCTCCCCACCTGCAAGGGAGTCGCTTCACAGGCAGTGAAGCAGGTCTGCAGGTGTCTATCTTTCTCTCCCCCTCTCTGTCTTTCCCTCCTCTATCCATTTCTCTCTGCCCTATCCAACAACGAACAACATCAACAATGGTAATAATAATAACCACAACGAGGCTACAACAACAAGGGCAACAAAAAGGGGGAAAAATGGCCTCCAGAAGCGGTGGATTCATGGTGCAGGCACCGAGTCCAGCAATAACCGTGGAGGGGAAAAAAAAAAGAAAAAAAAAAGCAGAGACACACTGCAATTATTTTACCAAAGATGATGCTGGAGCTATTTAACTGCCAGAGTGGGATGAGCAAAACCGAAGTAGTTTAGACACTGGCATTAAAGAACTACCTGTCAGACTGGCAAAATAGCTCAACCAGGAATGTAAATTGGTCCAACCTCTATGGATAACATTCTGAAGAATTCTCACAAGGCTAGACATAGACCTTCCATATGACCCAGTAATTCCTCCCCTAGGGATATTACCCAAGAATTCCATAACATCCAACCAAAAAGATATGTGTACACCTATGTTCATAACAGCAGAATTTGTAATAGCTAAAACCTGGAAGGAACCCAGGTGCCTAAAAACAGAAAGCTGTGGTATATATGCACAATGGAATACTACACAGCTATTAAGAACAATGAACCCACCTTCTCTGACCCATCTTGGATGGAGCTAGAAGGAATTATGTTAAGTGAGCTAAGTCAGAAAGATAAAGACGAGTATGGGATGATCCCACTCATAAACAGAAGTTGAGAAAGAAGAACAGAAAGGGAAAATCAAAGCAGGATCTGACTGAGTTTGGAGTAGAGCACCAAAGTGAAAATCTCTGGGTGGAGGGTGAGGGTGGATGTTCAGTTTCACTGGGAGGTGGGGGGTGGGGGGAGATGAGATGGTACACAGATTTTTGGTGGTGGGAATGGTAATTATGTACACTCCTATTAACTTGTAGTCATATATATCACTATTTAATTAATACTAATTAAATTAATTAATTTAAAGAGAGGAGAGAAATTGACTGAATGTCTCAAACTTTTTGATGCACAGACCATAGGCTGAGTCTTTGAAATGTTGACTCTTAAAAGCTTAGACCAGTGGAGTTCTGGTGGTGAGAACTGTGTGGAGTTGTACCCCTCTTATCTTATGGTTTTGTCAGATCTTATATATATATATATATATATGTATATATGTGTGTGTGTGTGTGTGTGTGTATGTATACATATATATACATATTTAGACCAGGAGAGCAGAAGCAACAGGTGGTGTTACTTTATAAAACACAGATATATACATATATAACATCAAAGGACAAATTATTATGATACAGCAAATCCTAACAATGGATTTTCAAAGTCAACCCAAATGCCAAATAATTTGATTACAGTAATAACTATCTATTGCCTTCTTAAACGCTAAGACAACCTCCTACTTCCTCTATAAGGCCCAAATTTCCCCCAGTCCTGGAGGCTATAGGGTGGGGCTCACTTTCCACCATGCTTCCCTCAGTTCATACCAACTGATACTGCATCTGATGATCCCAACCTATTCACTGCAATGAATACCACCTCGTCATGCTTCCCTGGACTTCCCTGGACCGACAACCCCAACAGTGTGTCCTGGAGCTCTGATTCCTCAGAGGCCCGCCCCACTAGGGAAAGAAAGAGACAGGCTGGGAGTATGGATCAACCTGTCAACACCCATGTTCAGTGGGAAAACAATTACAGAAACCAGACCTTCCACTGTCTATACCCCATAATGACCCAGGGTCCATATTCCCAGGGGGATAAAGAATAAAAAAGCTATCAGAGGAGGGGATGGGATATGGAGCTCTGGTGCTGGGAATTGTACCCCTCTTATCCTATGGTCTTGTCAATGTTTCCATTTTATTAATAAATAATTTTTTTTTAAATAGCTCACCCAAGTAGTGTGCCTACTATAAAATGCATGTTACCTAGGCTTGAGCCCAGTCCCTACTGCATTGGAGGAAGCTTTTTTGCTTCCTGTGGTGTCTTTGTTGCTTCCTGTGGTGTCTTTCCCTTTCTCTGCCTCAGTCTGCCTGTCAATCTGAAAATGTCAGTGCAGAGTGGTAAAGTCTTGGTGACAACAACAACAATCTATAAGCAGAGCATAGGGGCTAAAGCCACAGTAGGGCCATAACAATCCCACCTAACTTTATGTCCAGAGACAACTAGAACCAGTCATGTGAAATACAGACATGTGTTACTTATGCTACTCTTTAGCAATGAACTTTGATGTCACTGGAGCCTCATATATATGAGATTTTACTTATCCCAGACCAACTTTTAAAATTTTTTTTTCTATTTCAAAAAGAAAGGTAGAGGCACTACAGCATTGCTCTATTATCAGCCATGCATGAAGCTATGCCTGGTGTCATCCATGTACCCTCAAACTTAGGGTCTTATGCAATGGTAAGGCATTCACTTTACCAGGTGAGCTATCTCCTGTTCCTGTTCTAATGTTTTTACCAAGTAGTGCCCCTCCCCAATTTTTTTTTAATTACTGTCACCAGGGGCTTGGGTCTTGGCACTAAGAACCCACCACTCCTGGCATCCAATGATTTTTTCCCCATTTTTTCTATTTTCTATTGTATTTATTTATTTACTTATTTATTTCACCTCCAGGGTTATCTCTGGGGCTCTGTGCCTGCACTACAAATCCACTGCTCCTGGAGGCCATTTTTCCCCATTGTTGCTGTTATTTTTGTTGCTGTTGTTGTTGGATAGGTCAGAGAGAAATTGAGAGAGGAGGGGAAGATAAGAGAGAGGGAGAGAAAGACACCTGCAGACCTGCTTCACTGCTTGTAATGTGAACCCCCTGTAGGAGGGGACCCGGGGCTTGAACCAGAACCCTTGAGCAGGCCCTAGCACTTTGTACTATGTGTGCTTAACCCTGTGCTCTAGTGCCCGACCCCCTTTTCTTTTTTTTTTTTTTTTTTGCCTCCAGGGTTATTGCTGGGGTTCAGTGCCTGCACCATGAATCTACTTCCTGGAGGCCATTTCCCCCCCCCCCATTCTGTTGCCCTTGTTGTTGTAGCCTTGTTGTGGTTATTATTGTTGTTGTTGATATCTTTTATTGTTGGATAGGACAGAGAGAAATGGAGAGAGGAGGGTAAGACACAGAGGGGGAAGAGAAAGATAGGCATCTGCAGACTTAACTTCACGGCCTGTGAAGTGACTCCCTGAATGTGGGGAGCTGGGGGCCAGAACCAGGATCCTTATGCTTGTCCTGTGTTTTGCCCCACGTGCACTTAACCTGCTGAGCAACCGCCCGACCCCCTCTTTCTATTTTTATTTGACAGAATAGAAAGAGATTTAAGAAATTAAGAGAGGAGGAGAATCTAAAGAGTGAGAGAGAAAGGCAAACACCGGCAGACCTGCTTCATTGCTTGTGAAGTGCCCTGCCCCCTTGCAGGGTGCTCAAACCCGGTCCATGTACATGCTGATATGTGCACTTAACTGGGTGTGCCACTGCCAGGCCCCAAAACAGTACTTCTCAAATGAGCTCTTAATGAATAATGTAGTTGCTCTGAAACTTCTTTAACTCCTCTAGCAAACCAGGATATTGTGGAATACCACACTAAAGGGTCTATGTACAGTGAGAAATAAAATCAGTCAAAGCGGCAAATACTCCTACTCCACACTAGCTCTGGACAATGTACAGAAGTAGGTTGGAAACAAAAAAATTAGTAGCAATAGCCCAGGCAATTGGGGGTCAGTGGTCAGTGTTAAATGATGTCAGGAGACCATTCCAAGGACAGGAGAAAAACAAAAATAAATGAATGAATGAATGAATAAATAAATAAATAAATAAATGTTATCTGTCTTCCTATGGGCAACCATTCTTTCACAAATACACGTCTGTCTAAATCTTTAGGTGGCTGTTTGTTTGTCTGTTTGTTTGTTTAGAACCAGGGAAATTACCTCTATCAAATCATGTTCACCCCGATGTTGGACTTCTCAGTCATCTTTCCTGGCTCTGGCTATTTTCACAGAAGTAGAATAATCACTCCAGTAGCACTGGTGGCTCTCTTATTCAGGAAATGGCTGTTCACTTTTTTTTTTTTTTTTTTGCCTCCAGAGTTATCACTGGGGCTCATTGCCTGTACTATGAATACACTGCTACTGGAAGCCTTTTTTTTTTTTTTTAATTTTGTTTCCCTTGTTGTTGTTGTCTTTGGATAGGACAGAGTGAAGAGGAAGACAGAGAGGGGGATAGAAAGATAGACTCCTTCTAGAAGATCTGCTTCTCCAAATGGGAAGCAACTCCCCCCCCCTCCACTGCCCCTGGTTAAAAACCAGGGACTAGTGATCCTTATGTGGGTCCTGGTGCTTTGCACTATGTGCCCTTAACCCTGTGTGCTACCACCAGACCCACCTTTTTTTTCTTAACCCTGTACGCTACCACCTGGCCCCCTTTGCTCCACTTTTTAAACAGTCCAGGATGACACATGCTGAGTTACCTTAGGCTCTTTCCCAGTAGGGCTAATTAGAGAAACTAACGCTTGCTGAACAATACAAGTCCATGGTTCTACGTGAGCAGACACCTGTGAGCACAACTGCTTTACAAAGATCATAACTTACACCACCAGGGTAACTGTCAATCTGACAGACCAAAAATGTAAAAATAATACTGGCCAATAAGTATCGCAAGAATAAAATCCTTCTGGGGAGTCGAGCAGTAACGCAGCGGGTTAAGCGCACGTGGTGCAAAGCGCAAGGACCCATGTAAGGATGCTGGTTAGAGCCTCTTTCTTTCTTCCTTTCTTTCTTTCTTTCTTTCTTTCTTTCTTTCTTTCTTTCTTTCTTTCTTTCTTTCTTTCCTTCCTTCCTTCCTTCCTTCTTTCTTTCTCCCTTTCTCCCTTTTTCTCTTTCTCTCTCCCTTTCTCTCTCCCTTTCTCCTTTCCTTCCTTCCTTCCTTCCTTCCTTCCTTCCTTCCTTCCTTCCTTCCTTCCTTCCTTCCTTTCTTTTTCTTTTGCCTCCAGGGATATCGCTGGGGCTCGGTGCCAGGACTATGAATCCACTGCTCCTGGAAGCTATTTTTCCCATTTTGTTGCCCTAGTTGTTGCCCTTGTTGTGGTTGTTATTGTTGTTACAGCTGTTGTTGGTTGTTGGATAGGACAGAGAGAAATCAAGAGAGGAGGTGAAGACAGAGAGGAGGAGAGAAAGATCGAAACCTGCAGACCTGCTTCACCACTTGTGAAGCAACCCCCTGCAGGTGGGGAGCTGGGGACTCCAACCCGGATCCTTACACTGGTCCTTGCACTTTGCACCATGTACACTTAAGCCGCTGCACTACCTCTCAGCCCCCAACAAGTGTATTTTCTAACTACTAATGCCTAGCATATTGCCTCAAACATTTAGAGTGAATATATACATTAAATTCATTTTATTTCCCTGACTTATCAACTGGTCTATCATACTAAGCCTAGTTTAGATATCATGATGATAGAGAATCATTATTAGAACACAAAAAAACCCCGCAACATGTTATAGATGAAACCAGGTTTGCAGGTGGACACAATTATAGCGTGGAATAAAAGGATCACACAAATACATCAAGGCCCCAGAAGTGGAGCTGTGAGACGAGCTGAGTAACATGTGTGTTTTACAGCCCCAGAGAAAACAAGATGACGCACATTTAAGCATTCAGCAAACAATGATGCATGATTAAAATGTATTTACATATCTTATATATGTTATAATACATATGCTTATGTACCATTACTATCACTCACTTCAAAAACTAAGCAAGAGGGGAGTTAGGAAGATGGCGGCCTGAGAAGTCGCTGACAGCGAGTGCTCTGATCGCATCATCGGCAACGGTAGGATTTTCTGCCTTTAGCAGGCCAGTCAATAAGGGGGGGCACCAAAGAAGTGATTACAGTTTAATTTGGGTTAAGAATCAGAGTAAAGGTGACACGGACTAGCGGGGCTCCAGAATTCCCCAGCGGCGCCGAGCAAGGTGAGTGCGCCAGGCATTGTCCTCCGCCCGCCTGGGAAGGCTGCTCCTCCACAGGTTGCAGAGCGCGGCGGGCAGAGGACCCGGAGAGAGCACTTTAGCTCGGGGGCTTCCTCTTGGGAGAATCCAGGGTCCACAGCGACCCTGTGGGTGGATCCAAAGACTTCTTGAGTATAGCTCTCATTGGATCAAAGGACTTGGAGCTAGTTTTCATTTTTGAGAAATCCTCTTAAAAAGTCTGGAGGGGGGGGGTCTCCCGGAAGATGGCGGACGGAGAAGTGGCTAGCCTTTGAGCTCTGGACACATCTCGTGTAAACAATAGGATTTTCTGCCATTAGCAGGCCAGCCAATAAGGGGCCATAGCGGTCATACCAAGGAGGTGTCTATAACTGAATGTGGGTTAAGAATTAGAATAGGGGAAAAAAATTCTTTTTTCTTCCTTTTAATTTTCAAGCATACATCCTTCCCGCCGCCCCCCCCCCCCCCATAAGCAGTGCCTGGGACCAGCTACTAGAAGGATACCCCATACCACCAAACAGGGTTTTTTTTTTTTTTTTTTTTTTTTTAAATTCACTGATACACATTTGGGAAGTTCCTCGCACTGCTCTTTAATTACAACCCTTCTTCTTATCTTCTCCCTTTTCTCTCTCTTATCTCTCTCTATCTCTATTTTTTTTTTATCTTGTCATACACTTCTTTCTTCTTTGCCTTTCTGAATTTGTGAATTACTTTGGGGAAGAAATCTGACCCAGAGTGGACTCTCTATGTGTGTATCTCTGCTCTAGTTCCCTTTACACTCTTGTTACCCCTAGAATATACACTGGATAGTAGATTTGCATAACTGTCTATTCTTGCTATCCTCTCTTTCTTTTCTCTTTCTTCACTGGGATTTGGTTACTATTTTTCACGGACTGGAGAAATTGTTTGGCTAACTGGTAACGATTAAACTCCTTCAATACTTACTTCAGTTGCTACTGTAATTCCGGAGGTTGGTGAGTGCAATTGTCATAAAGGTATTTAGTACAGTGTTACTTGTGCTCAAAACACAACAACTGAGGAACAACAGAGCATTAAAAAAAAAAAAAAGAGAGAAACACATAAATAAAAAAAATGGGTAGATTAAAAACAAATAAAACTGCTACCCCAATGAATGAAGACAAGAGCCCAGAAGAAACCACAAATCAGTCAGAAGTAACCATAGATAAGAAAAGTATGCAAGCAATAATAAACTTATTAATCACAGAAATGAAAACAACATTGGAGGAAAGGAATGGCAGTATTAGGGAAACAACAGTTGAGACCCCCAAGGAAAATACTGATTATCTTGAGACAATTAGAGAACTGAAAGCTGAAATAGCTGTAATGAAGAAAGAAGCTGAGGCAAGGGAAAGCAGACTTAACAGAAGCAGAAAACAGAATTAGTCAGACAGAGGATGAGTTAGAGAAAACTAAGAAAGAGGTGAAAGAGCTTAAAAAGAGATTGAGAGACACTGAAAACAACAACAGAGACATATGGGATGATCTCAAAAGAAGTAACATTCGTATAATTGGCCTGCCAGAGGAAGAAAGAGAGGAAGGGGAAGCAAACATTCTAGAGGAAATAATACAAGAAAATTTCCCAGACCTGAATAACAGAAAGGATATCAAGGTGGCCCAGAGAGTACCAAACAGAATCAACCCAGACCTGAAAACACCAAGACACATCATAGTCACAATGAGAAGAAGTAAGGATAAAGAAAGGATCCTAAAGGCTGCAAGAGAGAAACAAAAAGTCACGTACAGGGGAAAACCCATAAGACTTTCTGCAGATTTCTCAACTCAAACTCTAAAAGCCAGAAGGGAGTGGCAAGATATCTATCGAGCCCTGAATGAAAAAGGATTTCAACCAAGGATAATATATCCTGCTAGACTTTCATTCAAGCTAGATGGAGGGATCAAAACCTTCTTAGACAAACAACAGTTAAAGGAGGCAACTATCACCAAGCCGGCCCTGAAAGAGGTACTAAAAGACCTCTTATAAACAAGAACATCACTATAATACTTGCAATATGTCAGAGTAAACAAATTGTTTTTTAGAACAATGGCACTACAATACATTAAATCCATAATATCAATAAATGTCAATGGCTTAAACTCACCCATCAAAAGGCACAGGGTAGGGGGATGGATCAGAAAACATAACCCAACCATTTGCTGCTTGCAAGAATCCCATCTGTCACAACAAGATAAACACAGACTTAAAGTGAAAGGATGGAAAACTATCATACAGGCTAACGGTCCACAAAAAAGGGCAGGAACAGCCATTCTCATCTCAGACACGATAGATTTTAAATTAAATAAAGTAATAAAAGATAGGCAAGGACATTACATAATGATTAGAGGATCAATCAACCAAGAAGACTTAACAATTATTAACATCTATGCACCCAACGAGGGACCATCTAAATACATTAAGCATCTACTGAAAGAATTTCAAAAATACATCAATAGTAATACAATAATAGTGGAAGACTTCAATACCCCACTCTCACACTTAGACAGATCAACAAAGCAGAGAACCAATAAAGATACAAGAGAATTGAATGAAGAGATTGACAGACTAGACCTCTTGGACATTTTCAGACTCCTCCACCCCAAAAAACTGGAATACACCTTCTTTTCAAATCCACATAACACATACTCAAGGATAGACCACATGTTAGGCCACAAAGACAGCATCAATAAATTCAAGAGCATTGAAATCATCCCAAGTATCTTCTCAGACCACAGTGGAGTAAAACTAACTTTTAACAACAAACGGAAAATTATTAAAAGACATAGAATTTGGAAACTAAACAACATGCTCCTTAAGAACCACTGGGTCAGAGACTCACTCAAACAGGAAATTCAAATGTTCCTGGAAACTAATGAAAATGAAGACACAACCTATCAAAATATTTGGGACACAGCGAAAGCAGTACTGAGGGGGAAACTTATAGCCATACAATCACATATTAAACACCAAGAAGAAGCCCAAATGAACGACCTTACTACACACCTCAAGGACTTAGAGGAAGAGGAACAAAGGAACCCTAAAGCAACCAGAAGGACAGAAATCACTAAAGTTAGAGCAGAAATAAACAACATCGGAAATAAAAGAACCATACAAAAGATCAATGAAGCCAAATGTTGGTTCTTTGAAAGATTAAACAAAATTGACAAACCCCTAGCCAGACTCACCAAACAAAAAAGAGAGAAGACTCAAATTAGTAGAATTGTAAACGATGCAGGAGATATCACAACTGACACCACAGAAATCCAGAGAATTCTGCGAAACTTCTATAAAGAACTATATGCCACCAAGCTAGAGAATCTGGAAGAAATGGAACAATTCCTAGAAACCTATGCACTTCCAAAACTGAACCAAGAAGAACTACAAAATCTAAATGCACCAATCACAGACAAAGAAATTGAAACCGTTATTAAGAATCTCCCCAACAACAAAAGTCCGGGACCAGATGGCTTCACAAACGAATTCTACAAAACTTTCAGGAAACAGTTAATACCCATATTTGTTAAGCTATTCCATAAGATTGAAGAAACAGGAATAGTCCCTTCCACCTTTTATGAAGCCAACATCACCCTGATACCAAAAGCTGATAGGGACAGAACAAAAAAGGAAAACTACAGACCAATATCTCTGATGAACATAGATGCCAAAATATTAAACAAGATCTTGGCCAACCGGATACAGCAACACATCAAAAAGATTGTTCATCATGACCAAGTGGGATTCATTCCAGGAATGCAAGGCTGGTTCAACATCCGTAAATCAATCAATGTCATTCATCACATCAATAAAAGCAAAGCCAAAAACCACATGATTATCTCACTAGATGCAGAGAAAGCCTTTGACAAAATCCAACACCCATTCATGCTCAAAACTCTACAAAAAATGGGAATAGATGGAAAATTCCTCAAGATAGTGGAGTCTATATATAGCAAACCTACAGCCAACATCATACTCAATGGACAGAAGCTGAAAGCATTCCCCCTCAGATCGGGGACTAGACAGGGCTGTCCACTGTCTCCGTTACTCTTCAACCTAGTATTGGAAGTTCTTGCCATAGCAATCAGGCAAGAGAAAGAAATCAAAGGGATACAGATTGGAAGGGAAGAAGTCAAGCTCTCACTATTTGCAGATGATATGATAGTATACATAGAAAGACCTAAAGAATCCAGTAGAAAATTACTGGAAGTTGTTAGGCAATATAGCAAGGTATCAGGCTACATAATCAATGTACAAAAATCAGTGGCATTTCTTTATGCAAACACTAAATCTGAAGAAGAAGACATCCAGAAATCACTCCCATTTACTGTTTCAGCAAAATCAATCAAATACCTAGGAATAAAGTTGACCAAAGAAGTGAAAGACTTGTATACTGAAAACTATGAGTCGCTACTCAAGGAGATAGAAACTGATACCAAGAAATGGAAAGATATCCCATGCTCATGGATTGGAAGAATAAATATCATCAAAATGAATATTCTCCCCAGAGCCATATACAAATTTAATGCAATACCCATCAAAGTTCCACCAGGCTACTTTAAGAGAATAGAACAAACACTACAATCATTTATCTGGAACCTGAAAACACCTAGAATTGCCAAAAACATCTTAAGGAAAAGAAACAGAAATGGAGGCATCACACTCCCAGACCTTAAACTATATTACAAAGCCATCATCATCAAAACAGCATGGTACTGGAACAAAAATAGGCACACAGACCAGTGGAACAGAATTGAAAGCCCAGAAGTAAATCCCAACACCTATGGGCATCTAATCTTTGATAAGGGGGCCCAAAGTATTAAATGGAAAAAGGAGGCTCTCTTCAATAAATGGTGCTGGGAAAACTGGGTTGAAACATGCAGAAGAATGAAATTGAACCACTTTATCTCACCAGAAACAAAAATCAACTCCAAATGGATCAAAGACCTAGATGTCAGACCAGAAACAATCAAATACTTAGAGGAAAACATTGGTAAAACACTTTTCCACCTACACCTCAAGGACATCTTTGATGAATCAAACCCAATTGCAAGGAAGACCAAAGCAGAAACAAACCAATGGGACTACATCAAATTGAAAAGCTTCTGCACATCCAAAGAAACTATTAAACAAACAGAGAGACCCCTCACAGAATGGGAGAAGATCTTCACATGCCAGACATCAGACAAGAAACTAATCACCAAAATATATAAAGAGCTCAGCAAACTTAGCCGCAAAAAAGCAAATGACCCCATCCAAAAATGGGCAGAGGAAATGAACAAAACATTCACCACAGAGGAGATCCAAAAGGCTAACAAACATATGAAAAACTGCTCTAGGTCACTGATTGTCAGAGAAATGCAAATTAAGACAACACTAAGATACCACCTCACGCCTGTAAGAATGGCATACATCAAAAAGGACAGCAGCAACAAATGCTGGAGAGGATGTGGCGACAGAGGAACCCTTTTACATTGCTGGTGGGAAATGTAAATTGGTACAGCCTCTGTGGAGAGCAGTCTGGAAAACTCTCAGAAGGCTAGACATGGACCTTCCATATGACCCAATAATTCCTCTCCTGGGGTTATACCCCAGGACTCCATAACACCCAACCAAAAAGAGGTGTGTACTCCTATGTTCATAGCAGCACAATTCATAATAGCTAAAACCTGGAAGAAACCCAGGTGCCCAACATCAGATGAGTGGCTGAGAAAGCTGTGGTATATATACACAATGGAATACTATGCAGCTATCAAGAACAATGAACCCACCTTCTCTGACCCATCTTGGACAGAGCTAGAAGGAATTATGTTAAGTGAACTAAGTCAGAAAGATAAAGATGAGTATGGGATGATCCCACTCATCAACAGAAGCTGACTTAGAAGATCTGAAAGGGAAACTAAAAGCAGGACCTGATCAAATTGTAAGTAGGGCACCAAAGTAAAAACCCAGTGGTGAGGGGTAGACATGTAGCTTCCTGGGCCAGTGGGGGGTGGGAGTGGGCGGGAGGGATGGGTCACAGTCCTTTGGTGGTGGGAATGGTGTTTATGTACACTCCTAGCAAAATGTAGACATATAAATCAGTAGTTAATTAATATGAGAGGGGGAAATCAATTGTATGTCTCAAAGTTTCTCAAAACACAAACTGAATCTTTTTAATATATAGGCTATGTATTTGATATACGGACTCTCTCAAAAGCCTAGACCAAGTAGATTAGAAGCTTCCAATAGCACAGCTATATACAAGATACTGGGTACTGTACAGCAAACCATAACAAAGGGACTTTTCAAAGTTAACCCAATTAACAAATAATGTGATGATAATATTAACTACTGATTGTCTTTTTGAACCCTAAGACAGCAGGAACCTCACATCTTCACTATAGAGCCCCTACTTCCCCCAGTCCTGGAACCCTTGGATAGGGCCCACTTTCCCGTATACATCTCCCAATCCAAACCAAATAATATTGCATCCGCCGATCACAACCTAACCAAAGCAACGATTGCCATCTCAACATGCTTCACCTCAGACTGTATCCAGAGACTTCACGTGTGGAATGACAACCCTTCAGCTTCATTACTCGGGTGAGACCTTTCCTTTAATAGTACACTCTAATTTCATCTCAGGTAGTTCACTTTCTAACAAAGTCCCATAACCTAGATATACACCAGTTTCTGTGAGAGAGAGCTTATGTGCACACGTATCCATAAACTACTGCAAAATATATACCTGAAAGCAGGATTACACTAGAGTTTGCAGTGAGTACCTCCCTAACACTTCCTCTCCACTATTCCAAGCTTGGGATCCATGATTGCTCAACAAATTGTTTGGCTTCATATGTTAACTCTCTTTTCAATCACCAGGTTCCAGATGCCACCAGGATGCTGGCTAGGCTTCCCTGGATTGAAGACCCCACCAATGTGTCCTGGAGCTCAGCTTCCCCAGAGACACACCCTACTAGGGAAAGAGAGAGGCAGACTGGGGGTATGGACCGACCAGTCAACGCCCATGTTCAGTGGGGAAGCAACTACAGAAGCCAGACCTTCTACCTTCTGCAACCCTCAACGACCCTGGGTCCATGCTCCCAGAGGGATAGAGAATGGGAAAGCTACCATGGGAGGGAGTGGGTTATGGGGATCGGGTGGTGGGAATTGTGTGGAGTTGTACCCCTCCTACCTTATGCTTTTGTTCACTAATCCTTTCTTAAATAAAAAATTTAAAATAAAAAAAAATAAATAAAAATAAAAAAAAGAAAATTATAAACAGACATATCAAGAAATATTAGTGGCATATAAAATCTTACAGGGTATATAATTAATGAATTTCAGGTTTATGCTAAATATATAATCAAGGAATAAATCTTAATGTTAACTCAAAAAAAAAAAAAACTAAGCAAGAATCCACTTCTTAGAGAGGAAAAACATTTCATTATCAGTATAAACGTAACCACAATTGAGAAAGTTTAGTGAACATTATTTTAGATACTTAAAATTTAGCTAGCTAAAATATAGTTAACTATTTCAAGTCTAATGTAAGGAAGGGCATTTTCATCTTGGTTGTAATAATTAATCCTAGCACTTGAAATCAGTCATTTAAACATTATAAGTCTTAACTGTCTTTCCTCTAAAGTGAGAATGCTAGGATAAACATCCTTTAAGGGGTTTTCCTACTCTTGACTTTGATTACACATTATCTGAACACAGGGCTTCTATTTTAAGTAGAAATGCCTGTGATTTTCTCAGGGGAAAAAAATTAGTATAGGCACAGACCCTTTGGAATATAACTACAATAGACCTACTAGCTATCTACAAAATGGAGTAACCCCCCAAATCTTCATTTGCACTATTGCAGCCTTTAGGTTCATGATTGGTCAACAATTTGTTTGGCTTTGAACGTTAACTCTCTTTTCAGCCACGAGATTCCAGATGCTAGCATGATGCCAACCAGACTTCCCTGGACAGACAACCCCACCAATGTGTCCTTGAGCTCTGCTTCCCCAGAGCCCTTCCCCACTAGGGAAAGAGAGAGGCAGGCTGGGAGTGTGGATCGACCTGTCAACGCCCATGTTCAGTGGGGAAGCAATTACAGAAGCCAGACCTTCCACCTTATGCATCCCACAATGACCTTGGGTCCATACTCCCAGAGGGTTAAAGAACAGGAAAGCTATCAGGGGAGGGGATGGGATACAGAGTTCTGGTGGTGGGAATTGTGTGGAGTTGTACCCCTCTTATCCTATGGTTTTGTCAATGTTTCCTTTTATAAATAAAGAAAAAAACTAGGAAAAGAAAAAAAATGACTGTGATCAATAATATTTTTAATTTTTAAATTTATTTTGGAGAGAGAAGAAAAAGAGGGACACTAGCAGCACTGCTTGACTATTCATGAAGCTCCCCCCTGTGGGGGGAAGTTGCGGCCAGTGGCTTGAACCCTGTAGTAAAGTATACATATATCTCTAGCTTGCTAACAAGTCTAGATTTTTCAGCACAAGTGTTAATCCATTCTTCCCCTCAGTCTCTGCAGTCAGGCTATTACCATACTTGATCACTTTCTTTTAGGAGTTACTCAATTTTCTCTTCCTACAATATATTCAGAAGTGACTGACAGTTATTTCATTCATAGAGTGAAAAACTTCACTTTTTAATTCTCATGTCTTTCTTATTTCAACAGTATTGGTCTCTGTTTTATGACTATTCTTAAACAATTTTATCAAACTCTCAAAAGTCTTTGTGATTCAAATCTCTCTTCTCTATAATTTTACTTTTTTTTTTAATTGCCTGGGCTTCACCACTCCAGGTCGTTTTTGATATATAGAGAGAGAGACAGGAAAGAGCAGCACAGACATAGATAGTACCCAAACTTCCCCCAAAGTAATGGAAACCAGGCTCACATCTGGATCACGTACAGGACAAACCTCAATCTCTCAACTTTCACTCTGTGGTTTAAAGTCATCTTCTTTGACTACAACCATTTGTTCTTCTATTTATTCATGTTATTCTGACAAATCTGTCCACAAACAGGTCTTTGTCATGCAAAAATGACAGTATTTTATTACTATCTTGGTGGGGGGGGAGGGAGTTCTTTATGTGAATTCAAACAGCCATTCACAAACTCATATTAAAGTAATATTAAGCAATTGTTTTGGTGCCAGATAACATGGCAGACCCAGAGAATACAAAGGTACATTAAATCATGCCTTGACTTTCTAAGAATTCATGACTCAACTGAGAGGACAAATAGATATTATAAAGGGGAGGAGAGTCACAAACGGTCTAAAAGGACAACTAATGCAATACTATGAAAACTAAGAGAGGAGTAGTAGATTCACTTTGGGGTGTGGCTAAAACAATCTATGAAGCTAGAATTTAGGCATTGCACTGAACTAGGAATCTGTCTTTGTCTTATCAGACACAGAAAAAAAGGAAATACAATACCACAGCAAGTGACAGCGAGAGATAAGTGGAAAACATACCCGAAGAAGCTTCCAGTCTTTCCAATCGACTAATCAACCAGTCAAGGGAGCCAGAAAACTGAGCACAGTTTTTACGATTTCCTCTAATCAGAGCGGCTGCAAAAGAAAAAGATAATACAATGAAGTGCCTTCCCAGCTCAAATTACTAAGCTAATCGTAGTAGAAAACTTGGGGTCTAGAGCAAAACGCCTTCCTTTTTTGCTGGGGCTCAGTGCCTGCACCACGAACCCACTGCTCCTGGAGGCCTTTTTCCACCCCCTTCTGTTGCCCTTGTTGTGGTTATTATTGTTGTTGTTGATGTCGTTCGTTCGTTGTTGGATAGGACAGAGAGAAATCGAGAGAGGAGGGGAAGGCAGAGAGGGGGAGAGAAAGACAGACACCTATAGACCTGCTTCACTGCCTGTGAAGTAACTCCCCTGCAGGTGGGGAGCTGGGGGCTGGAACTGGGATCTTTATGCCAGTCCTTGTGCTTTGCGCCAAGCAAGCTTAACCCGCTGCGCTACCACCCAACCCACACACACCTTCCTTTTATAGTTAAAGCATACAGATACATGCATATACAAAAATGGAAATATTTAAATACGGAATTGATATTTATTAATGGAGAGTGAAAAACACTGTGCAATAGTAAGACTATTTCAAGAAAGTAACATTTCACATTGGGAGACAATACTGAAGAATAATGGAGTTTGGGATTGGAAAACAGTTTTGTCACTTGGGTTCTAATGCTCACTGCTTTTAATTAGCTATGAGACTGAATTACTTAATTACCCTAGAGCTCAGTTTTCTCACCAATATAATGAAGAAGTTAAGAGCACATGAGTTTTTCTGAAACTGTAGCACAAAACACTAGGAGATATAACTATTCACTTCATCAGGTACACAGAGAGCTCTAACTAAATGTTACATGGGAGAAAGAATGGAAGGCAGATGGCTATGAAAATCTTTTCTTCCCCCACTATCTCTTTTTCCCCATTTAGAGATTCAAAATGCATACTAAAGACACCTAGAATACCTAGAATAAAATTACTTAATCTAGGATTTTAACCTAGTTATTTTCTATACTTCTCTAAGCCACAAATATAACTTATACTGAATTTCTGTATAACCTTTTATAGATCTTTTGACACAGCTTATAAACTTAATTTTATTTTTTTTAATTTCAGAATTATTCAACTTTTAAAAGCAAACCTTACAAATATGAAAACTTTCTTCTTGCACACAAAGGATGGTTCAGAAACAACATAATTTTACAAAGATTAGTGGTATTTTACATAAAACATGTATGTAAAGATTCTCTAATGGCAAAGAGCAAGCAAACTTCAAGACTTCCTTCACATTTTCCTTTTTCATGATACAAAAATGTTGTTACCTGATTTAACTTGACACAGTGACAGATGAAGACAGAAAGACACCCATCTTACAACTAAGAGAAGCTATTCTATACACAGAGTTACCATGATGTCTGTATAAAGATGAAAAGATAAAGTATTCCATGAGGTAGGCCCCCATCTAACCATGGAATAAGCAGTCAGCAACTGAGTCACACATGCACACACATGTAAGTGCCAAGAAGAAGTGTTGAGAAACAGATATAATAGAGAAGGAGTCGAAATACTGATAGGAACTTTTGATTTTTTTTCTGCTTCTATTCTTTTTTTAAAAAAATTATTATTTTATTTTATTTTTATTTATAAAAAGGAAACACTGACAAAACCATAGGTTAAGAGGGGTACAACTCCACACAAATCCCACCACCAGAACTCTGTATCCCATCCCATCCCTTGATGGTTTTCCTATTCTTTATACCTCTGGGAGTATGGACCCAAGGTCATTGTGGGAGTATGGACCCAAGGTCATGCAGAAGGTGGAAGGTCTGGCTTCTGTAATTGCTTCCCCACTGAACATGGGCGTTGACAGGTCGATCCATACTCCCAGCCTGTCTCTTTCTTTTCCTAGTGGCGAAGGGCTCTGGGAAATCAGGACTCCAGGACACATTGTTGGGAAGTCTGATTGGCATCATGGTAGCATCTAGAACCTGGTGGCTGAAAGGAGAGTTAGCATATAAAGCCAAACAAACTGTTGACTAATCATGGACCTAAAGGCTGGAATAGCGCAAATGAAGAGTTGGGGAGGTCTCCGTTTTATAGATAGCTAGTAGACCTATTTTAGTTATATTCCAAAGGGCCTGTGACTATATTAGTTGTTGTTGTTTTTCTCCACCTTGGGACGTTCTTACTCATGACCACAGAATGTGAGCTCAGATCTACAGGGATGCAGAGGTCACATAGTTTCCTGAATATGGGCCCCACATATCAGATCAAATTGATGGGGTTTAGAGTCAACAATATTTATACACCTTTCCCATATTTGGGAGCTACTGTGTTCCCTAATTCAGCTTTCTGGTCCTTTTTCCAGCCATGACATCATCTCTCCAGACAATAACTTGGATCCACCTGCATATCAGGTTTCTGGCTCGGGGGGGGGGGGGGAGAACTTTTGATTTTTATCTGGAAGAGTATCTGTTCCAGGGAGTAGTATGGAAATAGATGAGCTTTGAGGGTTTTGTTTCTGTTGATTTTAATTATCATTATTTTACATTTAAAGACTCCTGATCCTCCTCCTTGATATCATTTTATGTGAGATTAATAGTTTACAGTTGTTGACACAGGATACAGTTTCTAACCGCCCCATGATAAGTATCTGCAGAATACTCTCAGCATGATGAAGGAAAAGGACTTCAGATATTTTAGAATTTTAAAGTTTTATTTGTTTTGAATTCAACTCTTTAAATATAACTTCTCAAATTACAGGCATTAAAATATTTCTAGAGGTGAAACACCATGGATGATTCAAGAGTTAATTATACAAGAAAAATCCCAGACACATCTCTGACAATGCAATGAAGCTAAAAATTAACAAGAAAGAACAAACAAAAATAAAGCCCAAGAAAAAAAAATTCTCATAAATAAATCTTAGCTAATGCACAAGCTAATGTCACTATTACAGGATATCTAGAAAATTCCCCCCAAATGATTACTACCTTGACACAACTAAGGGTAGATTATCAAAACTATATTTAGAGATAAGATAGCAACACTTTCACTGCTAAGCAACAGGGTGGAAAACAACTTGCAAGCATTCCTCTCCAAGATACAGAAAAAAATATATAAATAAAATGAGAAAAGGAAGCAGATGCTTTCAAAAAAAGTTGAAATTAATGTATAATAGTGGATAGAACTTATGTAATAAATTAAAATGGTATGATTTTATCAAAATTAAACATTTTTTAAAAATATGAGCTAATTAGCAATTATTTTCATTAAGAACAAAAAAGAAAAATGACACAATAAGGAATTATGAACATAGCTACTTTATACACATTTTCATAGAAAATTTTCAACATCACATGAAAAATAATGACCTATAAATGTATATCTTTTCACTGAAACTGATCCAAAGGAGAAAAGTATAAAAGGAAAAATATAGTTAGGGTAATAGTTAATGAATAATATGGAAAAATATGGAAAACTCAAACAACCTTCATATTCAAGAAATAATTCATTTATATGTAAAATATTTCAAATTTAGGAAAATAAAAACTTCCCTACTTGTTTTACAAAGATATGTCGTTTTGATAAAAAATTTTGAGTATGAATGTAAGAAAACTACTTATGCTAAGGAACCAAATACACCCACTCAAAAAGAGTTGTGTATACCTATATTCACAGCAGCACAATTTTTAATAGCCATAACCCAGAAACAACTTAGGTGTCTAACAACAGATGAGTGGCTGAGAAAGTTGTGGTATATATACACAATGGAATACCACTCAGCCATTAAAAATAGTGAATTCACCTTTTTCACTTCATCTTGGATGGAGCTTGAAGGAATCCTGTTAAGTGGGATAAATCAGAAAGAGAAGGATGAAAATGGGATGATATCAGTCATAGACTGAAGTTGAAAAACAAGATCAGAAAGGAGCCCTACCCCACTAGGGAAAGAAACAGACTGGAGGTATAAGTTGACCTGTCAATGCCCATGTCCAGCAAAGAAGCAATTATAGAAGCTAAAACTCCAACTTTCTGCACCCCATAAGGAATTATGGACCATTCCTACCCCCACCCCTGGGAGTGGGGAGAAATTTTAGGGAGAGATGACCAGAAGGCTCTGAATTCTAATTCCATCAGGGCCCAGAGAGAGAGAGAAGCAAAAAAAGGAAGGATATTCAGAAGCAGTAATAGGTATAAGTGTGACTTAGAAAGGAAGAGAATACAGGACCATAAAAAATGGGCAAATATGTATCAATATAAATAGATAGTTATAGAAATAATAGTCAATCTATATCTGTGACCTCAAGAGAACTAATGTAGTTTCCAGTGAAGGAAATGGGGACACAGAACTCTGGTGGTGGGAGCAGTGGTGGGCTTATATCCCTGTTTACTTGTCATTGTGTAAATCAATATTAAATCACTAATAAAATAAAACATATTTTTAATTGAGAAAAAATATATTGTGTCAGTTGGTAAGTACTTAGAGCACACATTTTATGAAGTGTACAGGGTTTTGTGTAGGAGACTGATATGAAATTGTACCACTGTGCCAATAAATGTACTGTAAACCATTAGCCTCTCAATGAAAAAAAGACTCAAATACAAAAATAAAAAAGGATAGTTAAGAGCAGCACAAGTTAAATAAAATAAAAACATTTTCAGCTAAGCTGTGATGAAAGAAGTGTTTGCTTACTGAATCAATTTGTTAATGTCACATAGCTAGTTAAGTCCCTAAACTTTTATAAAAATGGAAATGTAAAAATATTGACCACTAGAGCAAAGTATTATTGAAAAAAAGCCAAATAACCTCTAGTATTCAATTTCATTAGTAACACATCCCCAGGTTTTCAAGCGTTAGGGTCTTCAGTTTTTAAAAACATGAAGTAGTTCATGAGGGCATCAGTCTTTTAAAAGACCAGATATTCTGAAATTTAAAAATTGATTTACCGATTGTCATTTTAGCAGGCAAAGGCCCTGCAGTTCATTCTGATATATCAAAACAGGGCTAGGAAGAAGTCGAGAATATTTGCTTATGTGGTTGAAAGGCAGTAACCTTCACAGAGATTTGAATTGGCCTTTTAGGGGTGATCGTAAGTAGTATATATACATGTTGACTTCTAATGGACTACATCTGAACATATATTTTTAAAAGACATTTTTTGTTATCTTCATTTACTAATTGGATAAAGACAGAGAGGGAGAGACACTTGTTGCCTTGCTTCACCACCTGCGAACCTCCCCCCCCGCCCCCCGTAGATGGGGTCTGGAGGCTTAAACCTGGGCCCTTGCCCATTGTAACATGTATGCTCAACCAGGTACGTCACCATCCAGCCCCTTATAGCTTTTATAATTCCATGCTGACTTAATTAAAAATAATCTAAAATATTGAAATGAAAATAATCAGAGAATCACAAATGAACTGAAACTTAAAGGTCTTTCAAGACAAATTTCTCTTTTAAAATGTATTCAACATCTTGATAAGTAGTAAAGCAGGGGTGCAGATATCTCTCTTTCTGTCTCCCTCTTTATCTTCTTTCAATTTCTCTCTATCTCTTATCAAATAAAAGAAAGATAAAAGGGGTTGGGTGGTGGCATACTCAGTAGAGCACACATCCTACAACAAGCAAAGGCCTGGGTTCAAACACCCATGCCTCACTTGTAAGAAGGGGATGCTTCACAAGTTGTGAAGCAGTGCTGTAATTGTCTTTCTTTCCTTCTCATTCTCCATGGTAACAACAAAAAAAACCCAATAATTTAAAAATAAAATGTATTCAACAAATATTGACAACCTGCTTTGTAGCAAGTACAGCTTTGTAGATACTTGAAGAAATCAGACAGTGGGGGCTGGGTGGTGGTGCACTTGTTATAGTGTGCAAGGACCCAGACTCAAGCCCCTGGTCCCTACTTGCAGGGGTAAAGCTTTCCCTCTCTAGCACCCCTTTCCCTCTCAATTTCTAGCTGTCTCTATCCAATAACTTAATAATGATAATAATAAAAAAATTAAAAGAAGCATATTTCTTATAAACGAAATTAGTGTTCCTTCTTGGAATTTTACATTCATAGTCTAGAACCAGCAAAGTGCATAAACTGTAGACAACACAAATGAGCAGCTGACAGAACCAGACACCAGAAAGAGCTGTAATTTTTCAGATTTAACAAGCAGATATCTATTAAGACTTTAAAACAATAAGCAAAAATAAATAAGTAGAATGTTGAAGAAAGTAGGAGTGTAGTGCGTTGGGAAGTTCTTGGAGAGCTTGAAGAGTTGTTCTGGCAGTTATGGAACCTTGTGAATTCTGGTTTGATGATCTTGCCCAGGAAATCCACAAAATGAGAGAAAGGCTAACTTGCTCTAGTGGATTAAGCTCCATGGTTGCATTGGGCCAAGAACAATGCATGAGGGTTCCCTGTGGATATTTTGGAGAGATGGCCTCTTTTGAAATTACCTTGGTTTCATCAGTGGGGTCATCTGAGAAGTAGAAAGACTTAGGGAAAAGAACTTAGAGGTGAACTTCCAGCTACCCCTGGCTCAAAGAAGGAGTTGCCGATGGCAGCCCAGAAGAGAGTTGTAGCCAAGACTTAACCCTACTTCCTGCTTGAACCCCCTAGAAAACCGAAGAAGGATGATGTTTTTTTTTTTTAATTTTTTATTTAAGAAAGGATTAGTGAACAAAAACATAAGGTAGGAGGGGTACAACTCCACACAATTCCCACCACCCAATCCCCATAACCCACCCCCTCCCATGGTAGCTTTCCCATTCTCTAGCCCTCTGGGAGCATGGACCCAGGGTTGTTGAGGGTTGCAGAAGGTGGAAGGTCTGGCTTCTGTAATTGCTTCCCCGCTGAACATGGGCGTTGACTGGTCGGTCCATACTCCCAGTCTGCCTCTCTCTTTCCCTAGTAAGGTGTGTCTCTGGGGAAGCTGAGCTCCAGGACACATTGGTGGGGTCTTCAATCCAGGGAAGCCTAGCCAGCATAGGATGATGTTTTTTTATGGTGCATAAGAAGAAAGTGGTTAACTCACAAAAACAGGTCAGAAGGAATTACCATTATTAGTGATTATTATTGTTATTTCACAGAGATGTGATCACTATCAAGTTGAAAAAAAATGTCTTGCTTAGAAAATGTTTGCTTAGGATTGCCTGTGAGGAAACATTCATCAACACAAATGACAGAATCTGATGTGAGCAAGTTTAAACTCCATGCCTGGGGGTCTGGTAGTAGCACAATGGATTAAGCACACATGGTGTGAAGCTCAAGGACCGGAGTAAGGATCCTGGTTCGAGCTCCAGGCTCCCCATCTGCAGGGGAGTTGCTTCACAAGTGGTGAAGCAGGTCTGCAGGTGTCTATCTTTCTCTTCTCCTCTCCATCTTCCCCTACTCTCTCCATTTCTCTCTGTCCTATCCAATAACAATGGCATCAATAACAACAACAATAACAACCATAATAACCTTAAACAACAAGGGCTACAAAAGGGAAAGAAACAGCCTCCAGGAGCAGTTGAAAAGGGGGTGGGGTGGGGAATAAAGTCCATGCCCTTCTTTTCTACCTCTTCACTGCCTTCCCCCAGTATTTTATGGCCTCTAGGGAGATTTACCTACCTAAGACACTGGGGAAAAAAGTGTATCTGCTGTGTAAAAATTCCTGAACTGCTCTACCCTTTTTTATGACCCCATCCATCCATAAATGGGCAGAGGATATGAACAGAACATTCACTCCAGAGGAGATCCGAAAGGCTAACAAGCATATGAAAAACTGCTCCAGGTCGCTGATTGTCAGAGAAATGCAAATAAAGACAACATTGAGATACCACCTCACTCCTGTAAGAATGGCATACATCAAAAAGGACAGCAGCAACAAATGCTGGAGAGGCTGTGGGGACAGAGGAACCCTTTTGCACTGCTGGTGGGAATGTAAACTGGTCCAGCCTCTGTGGAGAGCAGTCTGGAAAACTCTCACAAGCCTAGAAATGGACCTTCCTTATGACCCAGTAATTCCTCTCTTGGGGATATACCCCAAGGACTCCATAACACCCAACCAAAAAGATGTGTGTACTCCTATGTTCATAGCAGCACAATTCATAATAGCTAAAACCTGGAAGCAACCCAGGTGCCCAACAACAGATGAGTGGCTGAGCATCAACAGAAGTTGAGAAAGAAGATCAGAAAGGGAAACTAAAAGCAGGATCTGACTAAATTGAAAGTAGGGCACCAAAGTAAAAACCCTGTGGTGAGGGGGAGTGGACATGCGGCTTCCTGGGCCGGCAGGGGGGTGGGGTGAGTGGGGGGGGGGTGGGATGGGACACAATCTTTTGGTGATGGGAATGGTGTTTATGTACACACCTATTAAATTGCAGTCATATAAATCACTATTTAATTAATATGAGAGGGGGAAAATTGATTGTATGTCTAAAAAAGGGACTTTCAATTATCAAATATGTGATGATAACAATAACTATCCATTGTCTTCTTGAACTCTAAGACAGCAGGAACCTCACATTTCCACTATAAAGTCTAAACTTTCCCAAGTCCTGGGACCCTAGGGTAGGGCTCACTTTCCCGTATGCTTCTCCCAATTCTTATCAAATAATATTGCATCCGCTGATCGCAACCTAATCAATGCAACGAGTGCCACCCCAGCATGCTTCACTTCAGACTGTGTGCAGAAACTTCAGGTGTGGAATGACAACCCTTCAGCTTCATCACTCGGCTGAGACCTTTCCTTTCATAGTATTCTCTAATTCCATCCCAGATGGTTCACTTCCTAACGAAGTCCCAAAACCTAGATATAGACTGGGTTCCAGGAGATAGAGCATATGTTCACAGGTATCCATAAACTAGGGCAAATATATACCTGAAAGCAGTAGTACACTAGAGTTTGCAGTGAGTACCCCCCCAACACTTCATCTCCACTATTCCAACCTTTGGGTCCACGATTCTTCAACAATTTGTTTGGCTTTGTATGTTAACTCTCTTTTCAGCCACCAGGTTCCAGATGCCATCAGGATGCTGGCCAGGCTTCCCTGGACTGAAGACCCCACCAATGCATCCTGGAGCTCTGCTTCCCCAGAGACTCACTCTACTAGGGAAAGAGAGAGGCAGACTGGGAGTACGGATCGACCAGTCAATGTCCATGTTCAGCGGGGAAGCTACTACAGAAGCCAGACCTTCCACCTTCTGCAACCCACAAGGATCCTGGGTCCATACTCCCATAGGGATAGAGAATTAGAAAGCTATTGGGGAGGGGGTGGGATATGGAGATTGGGTGGCGGGAATTGTGTGGAGTTGTACCCCCCCATCCTATGATTTTGTTAATGTCTCCTTTCTTAAATAAAGAATCCAGAAGATAACTCCTGCCACCTTAAAAGTAAAGCATTCTATCCTATTTATGTCATACTTTGAATCTTCATAAATGAGTATACATAGGGAGATCTGCCAAAGGACTGTATCTCTCTGGCATCTTTAGAAAATCACTCTGGCTTGCAAACCTCCTGTGGATTAATTGTGTGGATGTCAGAAAAGATATATGAAAGCATATCACAGCAATGCTTGGCAAACTACATATATCAGAGTTTAGAAGATCCTTAAGTGTTCCAGATGGTAGACTCATGAATCTACCTTTGTTGTTCTTGAGCTACAACATATATTAAATATATACCATGTCAAATTTGAAAATTGTTATAGATGATCCTTTCCACTATCTCCCTTTTCTTGTCATGCTAAATAAATCTACTGAGGAAAAAAATAACAAAAGGAAATTTATTTCAACTTAGTCCCAAGAGAGACTCATAGGACTTATCAATTTGGAAGAAGGGAAAAGAGGTTTCAAAAATGTGAAACTAATATTTGAACCAAACTTCTTGATAGCTGGATTAAAAAAAAAAAAGACACTGATACTGCGGCACCCTGTGCCTTGACCCCCAGTGGAGCTTGACAAGGTCAACTGCCATGGCTATGAGGATGACAGACTTCAAGGAAGCTGCATCCCCGGGAATGGGCTAGGACGCCGCAAAAGGAATTTATGTTAGAATGTTTTGACTAGAAGATGGCACCCATCTTAAAATACTATCTGCTAAGCCTGTTACTCAGAAATGCATCACCCCATGAAGTACGACATTCCTGTAAAACCGCAAGGCCATTACTTTCTGTATTCAGATATTGTTTATGTAAGGCTGAAGGATATATACACTCTCACTTGCTAAATAAAACTTGAGTTCAGATTCACCCTCCAACAGAATGCCGTGTATTCTGTTCTCCCCTGCGTGGACTCCTGACCCACCCTGGTGGTCACCTTCAGAGTTCCCTGATCCTTCCTGCTGCTCCTCTGCCTGAGCGGTCTGTCGTAGATACAAATACCTACAGTTATCTTTATGAAAAACAAAATTATCCAGCTACCCTGAAATACTTAAGTATACCTGGAAATCTAACTTCAATAAAGGCGACTTCGGATGGATAATCAATAAGTCACCATATTCTTCACTATTTTTCTGATCCTGAAATCAATAATCAATAAAGTCAAAATTTCAAAAGTAGTCAATGGAGTGACTGAATGACAAAAATCTTTCAAAACTGTACTCGACTAAAAAAATCACCATGAAAACTACTACTTAGAGGTAGAGAGTCAATTTATATGCACATGCACATATATAGCCCATTTTTTTCACTCAGGTGGAGTTAATAAATTAGCCTTTTTCATCATCATCAATTATCTAGAATTACACACAGTATCTACTGCGTGCAATTATAGAAGTAATACAAGTATACAGATTAAAGATAAGTACATAACAATACAGATAAAATGAAAACTGAAAGATCTTCCCAAATTGCACCTAATATTTTGCCCGGACATCATTTTAGAAATGTCCAGGACTGGGCTGGAAGGATAACACAATGGTTATGCAAAAGTTTTCATGCCTGAGGCTCTGATGTTCAATCCCAGTAGCATCATAAGCCACAGTTGAGCGGTGTTCTGGCCTTGATATCTCTTTCTCCCTCTCCCTCTCCCTCTCCCTCTCCCTCTCCCTCTCCCTCTCCCTCTCCCTCTCCCTCTCCCTCTCCCTCTCCCTCTCCCTCTCCCTCTCCTTCTCCCTCCCCTTCCCCCTCCCCCTCTCCTTCTCCCTCCCCCTCTATCATTTTCTCAGTATCTCTAGTTCGTTAAAGGTAAAATAAAATATTGAAGAAGGAAATGTTAAGTGTATATACAAGAAAGTCGTTCTTTACATATTTCTATGTTATGCAATTGAACTTTTGGTCTACACACAGTAAGCACCTTGAGCAGTTTTTTCCACTTAATGCTATACCTTCAATTGCATTACAAAGAACAGAAATCTAGTCTATTTGTTTCACAAAATTTCCCAAATGACATAGTTACCTCAATTTTCAATAATATCACTATACTACATAGAATATAGTTTTATGAAATCAGTTTCCTGTTGAAAAAAATTGTTTTCAATTTCATGTTCATTTATAAACAATTTTCCGGCAGGCACCATTTCTACAGTGAACAAATATATTCCTGGAATATATTCATGAAGTAGCATTTCTAAAAGGGAAAGAATCTATTTTTTTTAATGTTCTCATGAGATGTACTTATTGGGTAGGGGCAGATAACATAATGGTTATGCAGAGTCTATCAGGCCTGAGGCTCTGAATTCTCAGATACAATCCCACACACCACCATAAGACAGAGCTGATCATTACTCTGGTGATGCTATTTAATATTTACATCAATGATCTCCCAGAAACTTCTTCAAGGAAGTTCATCTACGCCGATGACATCTGCTGTGCAACTCAGGCATCCAAGTTCGACATCCTCGAGGAAACACTCATGAAAGACATGTCTCTGATGTCTGATTACTGTAAAAAATGGCGACTAATCCCTAGCACTGCAAAAACGGTATCATCTGTTTTCCATCTACACCATGCCTCGGCCTCGCGTGAGCTTAATATGCAGCTTGGCAGTACGAGAATCCGGCATGAAGCCCAGCCAGTCTATCTTGGCGTTACTCTCGATCATCGAACATCTCATAAAAACTGCAGCAAAGGTGGGCGCGAGGAATACCATCATTGCAAGACTGGCCAGCTCCTCATGGGGAGCGAGCGCTTCCACACTACGATCATCATCTCTGGCATTATGCTATTCCACTGCAGAATACTGTGCCCCAGTATGGTTCCGTAGCCCCCACGTCCACTTGGTCGATTCCAAATTATATTCCTCCATGAGGATCATTTCTGGAACCATCCGTCCCACCCCGGTTCCATGGCTGCCAGTTCTCAGCAACATCGCCCCGCCAGATATTCGTCGGGATGCGGCATCATCTAAGTTCATTTCCCACGTCTACCTGCCAATATACGCGGATATCTTCGCCCACCCTGTCCAACGCTTGACGTCTTGTCACCCAATCTGGTCCCCTACGCCTACACTGAACTTCTCTGTTCCAGTCTCTTGGAAACAGAGTTGGCAGTCAGCTGAGGTAAAGAACAAACACCTCATCACAGACCCCTGCAAGCGTCAACCCGGCTTTGACCTAGCACGTTATGATTGGGCCCTCCTCAATCGCTATCGAACAGGCCATGGCAGGTGCGCCGCTATGTTCCACTGCTGGGGAGCCAGAGACGACCCGAACTGCCCCTGCGGCTACAGACAGACTATGACCCACATAGTCAATGACTGCCACCTCTCCAGATTCAAAGGAGGTCACTAAACTTTACATCAGGCTCAGCCTGACGCTGTTGACTGGCTACGGAAGAAGGGCAAACGCTAGAAGAAGATTACTCTGGTAAAAAAAAAAAATTAAAAATCATTTTACTATAAGATAGAAAGGGTGAGGAAATGAGAGAGGTAGAAGAAAGAGGACCAGCCCAGAGCACTGCTTGGTTCTGCTTGGTTCTGGAATAAGGCGGAAACTGTAATTGAACCTACAGTCTCCAAATCCTTCAGCATTCAAACTGGAGCTATGACAGACTGAAAAAATTGCTGCAACCCAACATAAGCCTTTAAAAAATGAAAAAGCTTTCTAGTTTTATTTTCAACTTTGCCACCATCTTCCCAGACGATATTTCTAATCCACCCCCATGTCAGCAATCAAGCCCAAGCAAAGATTACTAAGCCATTGGCCCCTAAGAATATACCTAAAATAGACTTCCTAGCTTCTCTCCAACCTGAAATCCCTAGCCTTACCTGCTCTATTCCTACTTTCTGGCTCCTGTTTACTAAACATTTTGCCCTGCTTTATATCTTATCAACCTTTCAGCCACCAAGTTGCAGTGCTACTAAGATTCCATCCTAACATCTGACCTCACTAATGTGTTCTGAAACCTCGCCTCTCCAGAGTCCTACTTCACTAGGGAAAGACAGAAACATTCTGGGGGTATGGATTGACCTGCCAATATCCATGTCCAGCTGAGAAGCAATTACCAAAGTCAGAAATCCCCCCTTCTGCACCTGCAAAAAGAATTTTGGGCCATACTCCCAGAAGGGTAAAAGATAAGGGAAGAAGACCAATGGCTCTGAATCCCAGTTTCAGCAAGTCCCAAAGCACTTGTCACCAGAAATCTTGTTTTTGTACCATCACAGAAAGAGAAGCGAATCTGGAAAACACCAGAGGAAGCCAGGCACTGTTTCCCCTATCAGAGAAAAGAGGTAAAAAAAAGGAAGGACAGTTGGAAGTAGTATTAGGTGTAGGTATGACTTAGAAAGAAAGTGAAGGCAGGATCATAGAAAAACAATGGGCAAAAACTGATACAGACATATAGTTAGAGATATAAAGTTAGCCCATATCTGCAGTTGTTAATGTGGGGATGATGACACAGAATTCTGCTGGTGGGAACATTATGGAATCACACCCCTATTGTCTGAAAATTTTGTAAACCAATATTAAATCACTAATAAAAGAAGGCCCAACCCCTAAAATAAGCTTTTTTTAAAAAAATAAAAGGTTTTGTTGTTTCTTTGCAAATAAAACAACTATCAATATTAAATGTTTCAGAAACTCTATACTTAGAGAATCCTCAATATTCTCCTTTTTGTTGTATATTTCTGTCAAAATATTATTTAATGTTTTATGATTTTTTTCAAACCAAGGATTCTTTGTTTTAGTTTTTTTAATTTCACCAATTTACATCCACATTCAGAACATATTCCGTTACTTTTTATCTAACTATAGGTGTCATTAATTTTCTTTTTAAAGAGGAAACAAGAAATAAACCCAGGTCTTCATTCACAAGCAATAGGGCCACTGAAAAGCCTCTGTGGGCGATTTTTTTTTCATTCTTTTAATACATAGGGGAAAGAAAGACAGATGAGAGAGAGAGAGAGAGAGATAGAATACACAAGGAAGATCTATCTTCCTTCCCTTCTCAATTTTTCTCTGGCCATTGGGAGAAGTGGATTTGTAGTGTGGGCACAGAGCCCCAGTGATAGCCCCGGTGGCAATAAGGAAGGAAGGAAGGAAGGAAGGAAGGAAGGAAGGAAGGAAGGAAGGAAGGAAGGAAGGAAGGGAGAAGGAAGATATCACAGGGCCATATTACCAAGCATGGGATTATTTCTTTGCCTCCCATGAATACTCCCTTGTGTACAGTAAGGAATATTCTACTAGCCCCTCAATACTTTTTAATATATGCCAGTATGTTAAGTGAAATATGATCTTATGATTTTAGTATTCATTTCTTTATGTCTCATGTTGGAAATCTTTTGTTTTTTACTTATGGCTCTGTAAACTACCTGTATCCAACTACTGTCTGGTTATTTTCACTAGATGGAATTTCCTTTATTTATGAATTAATAATAGGGGGGAAATAATATATATATATATTATATAACAGAAATAATATTAATAATAGGGGGGAAATAATATATATATATATATTATATAACAGAAACTGAGCTTCTCTTTCACACAGAATGCATGTTTTGCCAAATTCTTATTTATATTTTGTGATATTATTACTCATGATAAAGGTTGTACTTTTGCTGTGGTCAAAATATCAGTCTCTTATTAATTGCTTGCTAACATAAATTAACAATGACCTGCACTGAGCATAATGAAAGCAGTCAAGTCAGAAACTGCACAGCATTGTGGGTACTAGATACGCTATTTATATTGTCTCTCTTGCTTAAATGTAAGATCCACTAGTATACAATGTAAATCCTCATTGTTACAACATTTCACTGCTTAAATCAGAATATCTCCCAGAGCAAGATTCAATTAACCTTTAATTAAAAAAAAAAAAGATGAAATGTCTGTTTAAGTTCAGATCCACTGGATTTGAAGTGCAAGTTGCCCCCAGCATGGTCTGTTATGAGGGATGCCCTTCAAGAAATTATAGATGGATTTAAGAGATACTTGGGGAAAACAGAAGAAAGCAAAAGGCAACTTTCCTCAATACAGATAAGAACAAAAGATTGAGGTGTAGGAAGTTAAAAAACTCTAAATACTGATATATCATAATATAATATTAACAAATTATTAATATAATATTAACAAATCCTCAAGAACAAACATCTGAAAAGATAGAGGCATCTGGGTAGCATAAAAACAAAGAGACAGACTGGGAGTATGGATCGATCTGCCAATGCCCATGTTCAGCGGGGAAGCAATTACAGAAGCCAGACCTTCCACTTTCTGCATCCCACAATGACCCTGGGTCCATACTCCCAGAGGGTTAAAGAATAGGAAAGTTTTCAAGGGAGTTCTGGTGATGGAACTATGTGGAATTGCACTCCTCTTATCCTATGGTCTTGTCAATGTTTCCTTTTTCTAAATAAAATTTTAAAAAGCAAATATAAAATTTAAAAATGTGTGTACATCAAAGTTCTGGTCTCCATCTGCAAGGGGGAAGCTTCATGAGCAGAGAAGCAGTACTACAGGAACCCCCAAGACTCTCTCTCTCCTTCCCTTTCTTTCTCCCTGTCTATTTCTCTCTGGCAGAAAAAAAGAGCCACTAGGAAAACCTAGGTGATCAAAGGTTGGGGGTGGTGGGGTTGTTGTATATACACTAGGAATGTAATTTCAGAAATATACCTCTATTAGGTATATTAGGTCCCGAGTTTGATTCCTGGTATCACATATTCCAGAGTGATGCTCTGGTTATCCTTTTTCTCTTGTTAATTAATAAGCACAAAAAGCTTAAAAGCTATGGAAAATGTATTGGCTGAAATTATTGTGTTCTTAATTATACAAAAGATACTAGTGTCTTAGAAGCTATGAAATTTCAGGCATTCTGTCAATTCTTAACAGGTCCCTCAAATTCATCCATGGACAAACAAGATACATATAATTAAAAATACATAATAAGTACACATTTATAATATATATTACACATATGCATTTAATATTTCTTTGATACTCATTTATAAAACTAGAAGATTCAGGTATTCCCACTTTTGTTTAAGGATTCTAAAAAAATGTTTATATAACATACCAGTTTGTATGTTATACTAGTTTGTATTCTTTTTTTTCCCCATGTTTTTTTTTTATTGTTGTTGTGGTTACTATTATTGTTGTCATTGTTGTCACTGTTGTTGGATAAGACAGAGAGAAATGAAGAGAGGAGGGAAAGAGGGGGGGAGAGAGAAAGATAGACACCTGCAGACCTGCTTCACTGCTTGTGACTCCCTGAAGGTGGGGAGCCAGGGGCTCGAACCAGGATCCTTATGCTGGTCCTTGCGCTTAGCGCCATGTGTACGTTAGCCCCTGCACTACCGCCTAACCCCCACCATTTGCATTCTGATCATAATTGTAGCAATGCTGCTTTTCCATCCATATACTTGATTCCTGTTTTGTTATTTAAGGCCATTCTCCCAGGTGTAAGGTGGAATCTCAGTATAATTTTAATTTGCATCTCTCTAATGATAAGTGAAGTAGAAGTTTTTTTTTTCCTCCAGGGCTAAACTGGAGCTTGGTGCCTGCACTACAAATCCACTGCTACTGGAAGTCGTTTTTTGTTGTTGGATAGGACAGAGAGAAATCAAGAGAGGAGGGAAAGACACAGTGAGGGGGAGAGAAAGATAGACACCTCCAGACCCGCTTCATCACTTGTGAGGCAACCCCCTACAGGTGGGGAACGGGAGTTAGAACTAGAATCCTCTCTTCAGTCCTTGCACTTTGTGCCACGTGCGCTTAACCCGGTGCGCTATCTCCTGGGCCCTGAGTATATTTTTCTTTTGTTTTTCTTGCTTCCAGGGTTATTGCTGGGGTTCAGTGCCTGCACCCTGAATCCACTGCTCCTTGTTGTGGTTATTATTGTTGTTGATGACGCTGTTCGTTGTTGGATAGGACAGAGAGAAATGGAGAGAGGAGGGGAAGACAGAGAGGGGAGAGGAAGAGAAAGACACCTGCAGATCTGCTTCACCGCCTGTGAAGCGACTCCCCTGCAGGTGGGGAGCCGGGGACTCGAACCCGGATCCTTACACCGGTCCTTGTGCTTTGCGCCACATTTGCTTAACCTGCTGCACTACCGCCGGACCCCCACCTGAGCATATTTTTCATGGCCTATTCAGCACCAACTGGTATAACCATGCGATTTTTTTTCCTATGTAGTATATTACACTGATTCATTTGCAATTGTAGAAGGTATCCTGCTTCATAGGGATGGGTTTCACTTATTCTTGATGAATTATTCTCTTTATAATTTGTGGGATTTAATTTGTCATGATTGTGTTGATAATCTTCACAAAAATGTTCACTGGGATACTGTACTAAAGTATTCTTTTTGATAGAGTCTTCTTGCTTTGGAGATCAGTGGTATTAGATTTGTAGAATTTGTTTGGGAATGTTTCCCAGGCTTCTATATTTGGAACAGCTACCTTGTATTTGAAAGCCTTATAGAAGTCATTATTATAGATATCTAGACCTGGACTTTTATTCTTGGAAAAGCTTTTCACTGCTGTTTCGGTAACTGCACTAGTTATTGGCCTATTCAGGTTACCTACTTCCTCTTGTGTCAGGCTTGGCATGCAGCATGACACGAAGAATGTGTCCATTTCATCAGGTTGTCTAATTTGCTTGCATAGAGAAGCTCATAATAGTCTCTTATGATCCTTTATATCTCTGCATCATCAGTTGTAATTTCACTGCTCTCATTTCTGAATGTTGTTATCATAGCTTTTTCCTCTTACTAGGTCTTGCCAATGGTTTATCCATTTATGCTTTAAAAAAAATCATCTCTAGGTTTCACTGATCTTTTAAATCATCTTTCAGTTTTCAGGCATAGTTTCTTTTCTAAAACATATTTAAAAGGCAAAAGGACAAAGTACAAAACAGAAGCTGGAGAAGAAATTTATATTGTGTTATTCAGAGAGAGAATGCTATCAAAATATGCGAAATAAATGGAAACAATGACAAAAAGAGTAATATATCAGCATAAGCATATGACATACATTACTACATTTAAGTCACCCAACAAATTGTATGGGGGTATATTTTTACATTTAATATTTAGAAAAGAACGCATCACTCACGATTGCCTGGGAATTTTCTAAGTTCCTTAAGTTAACTCAAAGGCTTTAACAATAAATCTAAGGAGTAAGTAGAAAGGGAGAAGGGTGATGTTGATTTTTTTTTTTTTAAGAAACAGAAATACTAGTAGCAAATTTATAAGTCCATCAATGTATAAAATGACTTAGTGGCCCCATTCACCCTGATATGTTTTCCAATGGAATTCTCTAGTGTATGTATTTATTTACTTTTTTATCTTTAATTATGATAGGATAGAGAAAAACTGAGAGGGGAACCACAGTTAGTGAGAGAAACAAAGACACCTGTAGCTGTTCTTCAATGACATGAAGTATCTCCCCATAAGTGGGGACCAGGAACAAGCAGATGTGCGTGCTCAACTGGGTGCTCCACTGCCTGGCTCTCTTAGCATTTATTAAATAATTCAAACACATATTTACTTAACTTCTCCTCTAAGCATGTTTCTTCTCTAAGCATGCTTCTTAGCTGTGAATAAAAGAAACTGATTTGGACTGAGTCCATAAAATCTTTTGACTGAAGAACATATATCAGTTAGCACTTTTTAAATAATTGTATTGGGCAGTTAATGATTTATAGTAGTTGTTGACATATGGTTAATGCTTTTAGTGATTATTAACTTCTTCCTCAGTATTATAACACAGTTCAAGGATTAAGCCCCAGTTTTTAAAAAATATTTATTTATTCTCTTTTGTTGCCTTTGTTGTAGTTACTGTTGTTGTTACTGATGTTGTTGTTGAATAGGACAGAGAGAAATAGAGAGAGGAGAGGAAGACAGAGAGGGGGAGACAAAGAAACCTGCAGACCTGCTTCACCGCCTGTGAAGCGACTCCGCTGCAGATGGGGAGCCGGGGGCTCGAACCGGGATCCTTAACGCGGTTCCTTGCAAATTGCTCCACCTGTGGTACCACCCGACTCCCGTGGTTTTGGTTTGTTTGTTTGCTAGCCCCCTGTTTTAAAAGCAGGTTCCTAATCAGTCTAAATCCAGGTTAGTGAAATTCTTACCCCCTCTGCCCAAATTCAGGAAGACCCACAGACACAGTCTGGGCTAATGAGATGTAGCAAGTAGTATCTTAGAGGGCTTTAGGAAACAACATACTCTTTTTTTCTTTTGCTCACATTTAAAAAATACTTATTTATTTACTCCCTTCTGTCGCCCTTGTTGTTTTATTGTGTAGTTATTATTGATGTCGTTGTTATTGTATAGGACAGAGAGCAATGAAGAATGGGGGGAAGACGGGGGCGGGGAGAGATAGATAGACACCTGCAGACATGCTTCACCGCCTGTGAAGCGACGCCCCTGCAGGTGAGGAGCCAGGGGCTCGAACCGGAATCCTTATGCCCCTCCTTGGCACTTTGCGCCACGTGCACTTAACCTGCTGCACTACCGCCCCACTCCCAGCATACTCTCTCTTAAGAAGACTTTTCCAGGAATATCCTTCTTGTACTTCTCTCATGTCGGTAAGGAAATCTGCAGCGCTTTGAATAGAGAGCAGCAGCTATGGCCATGTAGGGAAGCAAATATTGGAGGAAGATGACCCAGCAGAAGGAAGAGTAGACAAAAAGTAAATGACTCTGAGGTAATGATGCAAATCCACTGATAGACTTCCAAACATACAATCCAATAAGTAGATACCCTCCATTCTTTTGAGTCACTTTGAGCTGCGGTTATTATTTGTAACTGATCACATCCTAATTGAGACATCATTCGATTTCAAACAGCCACTACCTGTCTCTCCGTTTGAATAGGTAAAAACATTTTGAAATCGCACCTTTAGCCATGTTCTTATTTTTTAAAAAATCAAACCACAAATGAGGAACTATGTTCATATACACTAAGTCTACAGCATTTTGTAGAATGTATTATTGCTATTTCAGTAAGCTCTAAAATATTCAGATTAATACTCACAGTACTCTGTCAAGTTAAATGGAGTCTAAGCTTAGGGATAAATAGCCCAGAAAGATAAAATCAATGTGTTGACTTTGTTGGGAAAGAGGTTTGTTTTTTTTCCATGATTATAGAAAAATCATTATAGTATCCACTGTACATGTTTATTATTCACAGATACATGAGCATACAGACCTATTAGAGGGAATGCAGCAAACAGACTATGGAAAAAGTTCATATGAAAATATAAGTAAGATTTATATTATCAAGATTTATCCACAATAAAAAATGTTCCCTCTTCACTTAAACCTTTCTATTCTATTTTTAATTTTTTTATCTTTATTTATGTATTGGACAGAGACACTAGAAATTGAGAGGGAAAGGGTTGATAGAGAGGGAGAGAGATACCTGCAGCCCAGCTTCAGCACTAGCAAAGCCTTCCCCATTCAGGTGGGTACCAGGGGTTTGAACCTGGGTTGCTGCACATTGCAACATGTGAACTCAACTAAGTGCTATACTATCCAGCCCCAACCCTTTCTATTCCCCAAAGCATACAGACGGCATACTTCTTTACCTAGAACACACAACCTGTTAAAAGAATGAGCTCAGAATCAAACCAAATGAAGACATTAAACTCCACTATAATCTGGTATCTAGTGCTATTAACTTCCTTATTGGAAAACAAATATATCCAGTGTTTAAAAGAACCCTGGTGTCATAAAATTGTTATCCTGATAATTACTGTGGAGTCTATAACAAATAACAAAATCAGATGTCTAGACTAGGATACAGAATATATATATATATATATATATATATAGAGAGAGAGAGAATATATAGAATATAGAATATATAGAATATAGATATAGAATAGAATAGGATTGGGTCATAGTCAAAGAGACAGTAGCCAAGTTATCTCGTTTGTATGAGCTTGACTTTATCAAAGTATGAAATTATTCACCTGATAAAAGCAATTAAAAATTCTAGGTCAGTGTACAGTACAGCAGCAGCCCCCAGGATATGCATGCCACAGTGATCAGCTGCAATCACTGGTACTGCATATGCCAAAGCTATAGCTGATATGGTGGATTACATCAATTGACTTACACAGTTTGAACCTCCAAGCTCAATGCGACTTGATCATGGTATACTATCTTTTTTTCAATGTAGTACTGAATCTAGTTTTCTAAGATTTTGTTCAGGATCTTGGTATCTGTGTTCAACAGGGATACTACCCTACAGTTTTCTTGTTTTAGCAGAGTCTCTGGAATCTTTTGGCATCAGGGTGAGGTTGGATTCACAGAAAGTGTTCAGGTGTATTCCCTAAATTTTCTTTTGGAAGGTGCTGAAAATTATAGGGAAAAGTCATGTGATCCTGAAATTTTGTTTTGGGGAATATTTATGAATACTGTTTTACTCTCCTTGTTAGCAACTGGTCTGTTCATCCTTTCTTATTCCTCCTGATATGGCTCTGTCAGGTTGTACAAGTGTAAAAACTCATAGTAAGTGTAAGAGTTTATAGTTCTATGAGTATAATTTTAAGCAATTTAAGTTATAAGGAATTTTAATATTTTGGGAACATTTCATTCTTTATATAAATGCATTATCATCTCTTTTTTCCCCTCTCTACTGGATGATTATTTATCTAATATCTCTTTTCTATATGTATGTAGACACTATTCTGCTTCAGCAGAACTATCATTTAATTAGTAAATATTTATTGAGTGCATACCATGTATCATCAATTAAGCCTAGAAGATACAAAAAACCAGGAAAGTGTTATTTAGTTACATGTGCATAACTAAAAAAGAAATAAATTAAATGTTGTCATGCACATAAATTGTTTGATGCAGGCAGAAAATACAGAGAAGAGGAGAGTGAAGAAGACCATACATGAAAACTTCCTTGAATGAACTGTGGGTTGGGCTTGAACCTGGTTCTCACACGTGGCAAAGCAGTACACTATCCAAGTGAGCTATGTTGCCATCTCGATACACATAAATAATAAGAGCCAAGAAGGGCAGAGAGAAAGAGGGGGGGGGGAGAGAAGTATTTAATCATACTCAAAACTTCAAAAAGAGAAATTTTTGGAATACTAGCAAAGCTCAGATCAAGATGTCACAGAGGTGTGAATATCCAGAAATGTTCAGGAAACTGTTATCATAGTGAAAGGGTAAAGATAGGGGTGTATAAAAAAAGTTAGATTGACAGAATTAGTCATGGTCTATTGAAAAGCTAAAGACTAACTTTCAGCAATGATTGGCAAAATATGAAGAATTTCATAACAAGTGATTATTCACTATAATGCATTAGACAAATCTAGAATGTTGATGGTGAGTTTGTGAAGAGAAAGACCATTCCCATAGAACCTGTGTTTTGGCAAATACTATAAATGAGCCACTGAAATTCTTCTTTTCAGGCTACCATTTCAAGAATATTTCTAGCAAGTAACTGATTCTAGAAGAAAGATGGTATCTTTATGTTGAACAAAGGCAGGATGGCGTATTTCCAGTGTAACTGACTTGGCTCCTCTCATCTTAAGATTCTTTTTTTTAATTTATTTTTTATTTAAGAAAGGATAAATTAACAAAACCATAGGGTAGGAGGGGTACAACTCCACACAATTCCTACCACTCAATCTCCATATTCCCATCCCCTCCCCTGATAGCTTTCCCATTCTCTGTCCCTCTGGGAGCATGGACCCAGGGTCATTGTGGGTTACAGAAGGTGGAAGGTCTGGCTCATCTTAAGATTCTAACTCAAATCTATCACATGCACAACTCTCAGTTTTGCTGAGGGTTAGCTTTGAAGTTAACGGAAGCATTTAGGTGTGATATTTGGTACCTGATATAAGACTGGTCACAAACTCCCCTTAGCAAGCCTCTGTAAACCCATCTCTATGTTTGAATAGAACAAAATACTTTAAACTACTCTATCTTCAGAGAAGGATAATCAAAACATAGATTGCTAGGACATATAAACTCTGAGGTTAATTAGAGATACAATAAACATAGACTTGGGGGATGGAAAAATTCCATTCCAAAGTTTTAAGTTCCCTTATTATCCAATTGATTTCTTATTGCAGTTGACTTCTCTCTGTCTCTGCCTCCTGCTTCACAGCACATTTGATTTTGCAATAAACTTCGATTCTTTTTAACTTTCTTTTTTAAAAAAAAAAAGATTTTATTTATTTATGAGAAAGATATTAGGAGAGAGAAAGAACCAGACATCACTCTGGCACATGTGCTGCTGGGGATCGAACTCGGGACCTCATGCTTGAAAGTCCAAAGCTTTAGCACTGCGCCACCTCCCAGACCAATTCTTTTTAATCTTTACCTTTGAGAATTCTTATCACAAACCCATGAATAGCCATCAACCACATCAAACTGGTCCCTCCACATTATGCTGTAAGAATCATAACCCACGAAATCTCTGCTCTAATAACATCCATCTCCTGGCTGTTGTCATTAGCTTGAGAAATAAAATAAATTTAGATTACTGGGTAGATTGTAAGTAGAGTAAAATCTCAGGTCCTTCACCTGATCTTGATAATAGACAAATAGTTCAGGTCAAAAGTAATAAGGCAATATGATTGCACAGAGACAACAAAATACAGCATAAACCACCACAAGAGTTGTTTTCCTGTCAAACCTACTTTGCAGTTACAAATGAAGATCTGAAAAGGATTAGAGAAGGAAGTTGGGGAGCCTAAACAAGGTAGGATTGTGAAGAGTTAGGAGTGGTACTTGTGGCTCTTCAGAATCAAAAGGGAAATATTTAATATACAAGCATACAAACAATACTCTAGATGAGTCTCCTTTACTCAAAGGCAAAAAATGTATGGCTCTGGTCTCTTGGCATTCACTTGCATATAGAGTGAAACTGGGGGAAAGAAGATTGAATTTACACATGTTCTTTTCAACTCTTAGCTTCTTCCCTGGAGAGTTAAAAAAAAAAAAGGGTCCATCAACATCAGAGGCTACTTCTACTCACATACAAAAATTGTCTATGTTAACATTTTTTAAGATAGTTTTTTTATGCTTTATTAGAAAAAGAATGGTTTATAAGACATTCAAATTGTTGAGTCATAGCAGACTGGGACTGTGGCAATCCCAGGACTACCAGTTCACTTCTGTGGAGGTTTGTCACAGAACTCCTTGAAAGAATTACAAGACAGACTCTATAATTGGTACACAAATTCCAATTTTTTTAAAATTTCTTTATTAGGGAATTACTGTTTTACATTCAACAGTAAATACAATAGTTTGTACATGCATAATATTTCTCAGTTTCCCATATAACAAGACAACTCCCACTAGGTCCTCTGTCATCCTTTTTGGACCTGTAGTCTCCCACACAAACTCCCCAGAGTCTTTTACTTTGGTGAAATACACCAATTCCAGTTCAGGTCTACTTGTGTTTTCTCTTCTGATCTTGCTTTTCAACTTCTGCCTGAGAGTGAGATCATCCCATAAATTCCAGGAGAGGAATTGCAGGATCATAGGGTAGGTCCATTTCTAGCCTTCTGAGAGTTCTCCAGACTGTTCTCCACAGAGGTTGGACCAATTGACATTTCCACCAGCAGTACAGGAGGGTTAATCTGACCCCACAACCTCTCCAGCATTTGCTGCTGTTACCTTTTCTGATGTATGACATTCTCACAGGAGTGAAGTGTTATCTCATTGTTGTCTTTATTTACATTTCTCTAACAATCAAAGACTTGGAGCATTTTTTCATGGGTTTCTCGGCCTTTTGGATCTCTTCAGTGGTGAATATTCTGTCCATGTCCAATCCCCATTTTTGCATGGGGTTATTAGTTTTCTTGTGGTTGAGTTTGGAAAGCTCTTTACATATCTTGGTTATTAGCCTCTTGTCTGATGTATGGCATGTAAAGATCTCCCAATTTGTGAGGAATCTCTTCTTTTGGGTAGTGGATTCTATTGCTGTGCAGAAGCTTTGTAATTTGATGTAGTCCCATAGGTTTATGCTTGCCTTAGTCTTCTTTGTAATTGGATTTGTTTCACTGAAGATGACTTTAAAATTTATGTGGAGGGAGTCGGGCGGTAGCGCAGCAGGTTAAGCGCACATGGCACAAAGTACAATGATCTGTGTAAGGATCCCGGTTCGAGCCCCCGGCTCCCCACCTGCAGGGGAAGTCACTTCACAGGCAGTGAAGCAAGCAGGTCTGCAGGTATCTGTCTTTCTCTCCCCCTCTGTCTTCCCCTCCTCTCTCCATTTCTCTCTGTCCTATCCAACAACAACAACATCAACAATGACAATAACTACAACAACAAAACAACAAGGGCAACAAAAGGGAAAATAAATTTTAAAAAATTATGTGGAAAAGAGTTCTGCCAATATTTTCCTCTAAGTATCTGATAGTTTCTAGTCTAACATTCAAGTCCTTGATCCACTTGGAATTTACTTTTGCATTTGGTGAAATATAGTGGTTCAATTTCATTCATCTGCATATATCAACCCATTTTTTCCAACACCATTTGTTGAAGAACTCTGCTTTCCCCATTTAATAGTCTGGGCAACTTTGTCAAAGATTAGATGTCCGTAGGTGTGGGGGCTTACTTCCAGGCTGTCAATTCTATTCCATTGGTCAGTGTGTCTATTCGTGTTCCAGTACCAAGCAGTTTTTATTACAATGGCCCTATAATACAATTTGAGATCTGGGATTGTGATGCCTCTGGTTCTGTTATTTTTTCTCAAGATTGTCTTGGCAATTCTAGGTCTTTTCTGGTTCCAGATAAGCATTTGTAGCAATTGTTCTATTCTCCTAAAAATGTGTTTAGGATCTTGATGGGGATAGCATTACATTTGTAGATGGCTATGGGTAGTATATTCATTTTGATGATGTTAATTCTTCCTACCCATGAACCTGGAATACCTTTCCACTTCTTTGTGTCTTTTTCAATTTCCTTGAGTAGTGACTCATAATTTTCAGTATACAAGTCTTTCACTTCTTTGGTTAGGTTTATTCCTAGATATTTTATTGTTTTTTGTTGCTAAAAGGAATAGATTTCTGGATATCAACTTCTAACTTAGTGTTTGAATAGATGAATGCCACTGACTTTTGAATGTTATTTCTATAATCTGACAGTTTACTGTATTACCTGATGATTTCCAAAAGCTTCTTCCTGGATTCCTTAAGTTTATCTATGTATACTATCATGTCATCTGCAAACAGAGAGAGTTTGACTTCTTCGCTTCCAGTCTGTATCCCTTTAATTACTTGCTCCTGCCTGATTGCTATGGCAAGAACTTCCAACACTATGTTGAATAATAATGGTGATAGTGGGCAGCCCAGTCTAGTACCTGGTCTGAGGGGAAATGCTTCCAGTGTTTCGCCATTGAGTATGATATTGGCTGTAGGTTTGCTATATATAGACTCCACTATCTTCAGGAATTTTCCATCTATTCCTGTTTTTTGTAGTGTTTTGATCATAAAGGGATGTTGTATTTTGTCAAAGGCTTTTTCTGAACCTATTGATATGACCATGTGATTTTTGGTCTTGCTTTTGTTGATGTGGTGGATCATGTTGATTGATTTATGTATATTAAACCAAGCTTGCATCCCTGGGATAAACCCTACCTGGTCATGATGAACAAACTTTTCAATATACTGCTGTATCCGGTTCGCTAGAATTTTGTTCATTATTTTAGCATCTATGTTCATCAGAGATATTGGTCTGTAGTTTTCTTTTTTGGTTGTGTCCCTATCTGCTTTTGGTATCAAAGTAATGTTGGCTTCATAGAAGCTGGAAGTGAGTACTCCAGTGTCTTCAATCTTCTGGAAGACTTTTAAAAGTAGAGGTATTAGTTCTTCTTTGAAGGTTTTGTAGAATTCATTTGTAAAACCATCTGGCCCAGGACTTTTATTCTTGGGAAGGTTTTTTATAACTGTTTCAATATCATTAGCTGTGAAGGTCCTGTTCATAATATCTAGTTCCTCTTTATTTAATTTTGGAAGTTTGTAGGTATCTAGGAAATTATCCATTTCTTCCAGGTTCTCTAGCTTGGTGGCATATAGTTGTTCACAGAAGCCTCACATGATATGTTGAATTTTTACAGTGTTTTTTATGATATCTCCTCTTTCATTTATGATCCTATTTATTTGGGTCTTCTCCCTTTTTTGTTTTGTGAGTCTGGCTAAAGGTTTGTCGATTTTGTTCACTCTTTTGAAGAACCAACATTTACTTTCATTGATCTTTTGTATGGTTTTCTTATTTTCAGTGTTATTTATTTCTGCCCTAACTTAAGTTATTTCTGTTTTTCTGGTTGCTTTAGAAAAAGCACAAAAAACAGCTTGATCGCACATCTTAAAGACGAAGAAGAAGGAGGAGGAGGAGGAGTAAGAAGAGGAAGAGAAGGAGAATGAGATGGAGAAGAAGAAGAAGGAGAAAGGAACCCTAAAACAACCAATTTATTTTATTTTTTAATTATTTTTATTTATTTATTCTTTTTGTTGCCCTTGTTTTTTTATTGTTGTAGTTATTATTGATGCCATCGTTGTTGGATAGGACAGAGAAAAATGGAGAGAGGAGGGGAAGACAGAGAAGGGGAGAGAAAGACAGACACCTGCAGACTTGCTTCACCACCTGGGAAGCGACTTCCCTGCAGGTGGGGAGCCGGGGGCTCGAACAGGGATCCTTAACAACCAATTTTTTTTATCACAGTTGTGAGATAGAAATCATGCAGAAGTGGAGATAAAGCTAAGGGGAGCTGAAAACCCAGAGGCCTTCCTGTGTGGCTGTCTCTTTTTCTTAAACCCTGTCTATGTCACATCTGGGCTAGCTTCCTGTTGGTCTGCTGAAATTGCCAGATGCGTAACTTTTTTTTTTTCTTTCCTCCAGGGTTATTGCTGGGCTCGGTGCCTGCACCATGAATCCACCACTCCTGGAGGCCATTTTCCCCCCTTTTTGTTGCCGTAGTTGTTGCAGCCTCGTTGCGGTTATTATTGCCATTGTTGACGTTGCTTTGTTGTTGGATAGGACAGAGAGAAATGGAGAGAGGAGGGGTAGACAGAGAGAGAGAGGGGGAGAGAAAGATAGACACCTGCAGACCTGCTTCACTGCCTGTGAAGCAACTTCCCTGCAGGTGGGGAGCCGGGGGCTCGAACCGGGATCCTTATGCCGGTCCCTGTTCTTTGCGCCACGTGCGCTTAACCTACTGTGCCACCGCCCATCCCCCAATGTATAACTTTTTTAAAAGTGCTCCCAAAAGCTCCTTTGTACTTTTAACCCATCCCATTCCTACTTTCTATGCAACATTTAATTTCTTTCTCACTGGCATGGAGAACATGTGTGCAGGTTTGGTTGAACTAAGTGTCTGTGTTCCAGTCGCTTATGTTCTTGGCCTGGCTCTCCCTGTGTCTGTCCTGCACTGAACCCAGCATGTCAACCATAAAAATAGGAGTATTTCCTTTGCTTTTACCAAGCACAGTCTGTAAAATTTCTTCTCTCCACCTGCTAGATTCCATGCCATTGTCTCAGTGACCACCAGGCAATTCCTTCTGACCTAAACAACAGTATCCTGGATAGAGAATTTCTCTCTTATTTTGCATCTCTTTTCACCTAGATTGGGCCACTTGCCCTTAAAAGGTAACACCTGTCGTTCTGTATATATTCTTTTATCACCTCACACAGATGCTAACATATTCACTTACAGACAACTAACTGCCTTGTTAGCTTAAATTGCTGATGTAATGCAAATTTCTCCTCTGGGAATTAGACACCTCAACCCCAAGCCAGGTTGAGAAAATTCAACAATCCATCCTACATTGGCCTTTTTTCTCCTGGCCACTTTGACATGAACCTGAAATTCAGATAAAGTTGTATCCTTTTCCCGCACACAAAGATGGGGTTTTTAAGTTGATCTCTATCAGGAACTATTTTATAGACAACTCCTGTAACTATTACCTGAGCCTTTCAGATAGACATATACCAGTTGCCTTGCAGCCTGAACATACTTCTTACCTAGCAGTTCATACAGCGAGTTCAGAATTGATTTCCAAGATTCCCCTGCTTCTCTCCCAGCCACGTCGGCAAAGTGTGCGGCACTGCTGTAGACATGCAGTCTGTCTATGCACTCCAGCACAAGGTTGATCATTCCCTGCAGGGATAAAAAGCATCACCATCAGAGGCTAATCCTACCCTCAGATAAAAATTTGCTAAGTTGATAAGCATTGTTTAAGTCTGTTTTTCTTTTAATGTTTTATTAGGAAAATGGTTCACAAGGCCGTTGTTGTCACATGGGAACAATTTCTCATCCTTCTGTGGTAGATTGCCTACACACCAATCCCGACACCAATTTAGGTCCTCCTCCGCCATTGTGCAGTGAGTACCCAATGTTCTCAAAGTTCTCTCCCTCTAGCTCTCCACTCCCCTAACCCCCAAAGTCCTTGGTCTTGCTGTCATAGGCCTGTCTTACAACAAAAACTTTCAACTATAAAGAAAATTGAAACGATTTATTCAGAGGA